>NC_134828.1:312973-401424 GCF_004210375.1 Tachypleus tridentatus
GTAGTTACACAGACACAACATTATTTGTTTTTTTATACTGTAATCAGGTGTAGTTACACAGACACAACATTATCAGTTTTTATACTGTAATCAGGTGTAGTTACACAGACACAACATTATCAGTTTTTATACTGTAATCAGGTGTAGTTACACAGACAACAACATATCAGTGTTTATACTGTAATCAGGTGTAGTTACACATATACAACATTATCAGTTTTTATACTGTAATCAGGTGTAGTTACACAGACACAACATTATCTGTTTTTTATACTGTAATCAGGTGTAGTTACACAGACACAACATTATTAGTTTTTATACTGTAATCAGGTGTAGTTACATAGACACAACATTATCAGTGTTTATTCTGTAATCAGGTGTAGTTTCATAAACACAACATTATCTGTTTTTTTACTGTAATAAGGTGTAGTTACTCAAACACAACATTATCAGTTTTTATACTGTAATCTGGTTTAGTTCCACAAACATAACATTATCCGTTTTTTTCGGTAATCAGGTGTAGTTAAACAAACCCAACATTATCAGTGTTTATACTGTAATCAGGTGTAGTTACACAGACACAACATTATCAGTATTTATACTGTAATCAGGTGTAGTTACACAGACACAACATTATCATTGTTTATACTGTAATCAGGTGTAGTTACACAGACACAACATTATCAGTTTTTTTACAGTAATCAGGTGTAGTAACACAGATTCAACATTATTAGTTTTTATACTGTAATCAGGTGTAGTTACACAGACACAACATTATCAGTTTTTATACTGTAATCTGGTTTAGTTCCACAAACATAACATTATCCGTTTTTATACGGTAATCAGGTGTAGTTACACAGACACCACATTATCAGTGTTTATACTGTAATCAGGTGTAGTTACACAGACACAACTTTATCAGTTTTTATACTGTATTCAGGTGTAGTTACACAGACACCACATTATCAGTGTTTATACTGTAATCAGGTGTAGTTACACAGACACAACATTATCAGTTTTTATACTGTAATCAGGTGTAGTTACACAGACACAACATTATCTGTTTTTATACTGTAATCAGGTGTAGTTACACAGACACAACATTATCAGTTTTTATACTGTTATCAGGTGTAGTTACACAGATACAACATTATCAGTTTTTATACTGTAATCAGATGTACTTACACAAACGTAACATTATCAGTTTTTATACTGTTATCAGGTGTAGTTACACAGATACAACATTATCAGTTTTTATACTGTAATCAGGTGTACTTACACAAACGTAACATTATCAGTTTTTTTACTGTAGTCAGGTGTAGTAACACAGATACAACATCATTAGTTTTTATACTGTAATCAGGTGTAGTTACACAAACACAACATTATCAGTTTTTATACTGTAATCAGCTGTAGTTACACAAACACAACATTAATTATATTTAAATTGTAAAGAGCTAGTAGTTATATAAGCTCAACATTAACAATGCTTAAACTCTAATCAGGTGTAGTTACACAGACACAATATTATCTGTTTTTATACTGTAATCAGATGTAGTTACACAGACACAACATTAATTGTATTTAAATTGTAACCAGCTAGTAGTTATATAAGCTCAACATTAACTTTGTTTAAACATTAATCAGTTGTAGTTACACAGATAAAACATTATTTGTTTTTATACTGTAATCAGGTGTAGTTACATAGACACAACTTTATCAGTTTTTATACTGTAATCAGGTGTAGTTACACAGACACAACTTTATCAGTTTTTATACTGTAATCAGGTGTAGTTACACAGACACAATATTATCAGTGTTTATACTGTAATCAGGTGAAGTTACACAGATACAACATTATCAGTTTTTATACTGTAATCAGGTGTAGTTACACAGACACATACATTATCTGTTTTTATACTGTAATCAGGTGTAGTTACACAGACACAACTTTATCAGTTTTTATACTGTAATCAGGTGTAGTTACACAGACACAACATTATTAGTTTTTATACTGTAATCAGGTGTAGTTACATACACACAACATTATCAGTGTTTATTCTGTAATCAGGTGTAGTTACACAGATACAACATTATCAGTTTATATACTGTAATCAGGTGTAGTTACACAGATACAACATTATCAGTTTTTATACTGTAATCAGGTGTAGTTACACAGACACAACATTATCAGTTTTTATACTGTAATCAGGTGTAGTTTCATAAACACAACATTATCAGTGTTTATACTGTAATCAGGTGTAGTTACACAAACACAACATTATCAGTGTTTATACTGTAATCAGGTGTAGTTACACAGACACAACATTATCAGTTTTTTTACAGTAATCAGGTGTAGTAACACAGATTCAACATTATTAGTTTTTATACTGTAATCAGGTGTAGTTACACAGTGACAACATTATCAGTTTTTATACTGTAATCAGGTGTAATTACACAAACACAACATTATCAGTTTTTATACTGTAATCAGGTGTAGTTACACAGACACAACATTAATTATATTTAAATTGTAATCAGCTAGTAGTTATATAAGCTCAACATTAACAATGTTTAAACTCTAATCAGGTGTAGTTACACAGACACAACATTATCAGTTTTTATACTGCAATCAGGTGAAGTTACACAAACACAACATTATCAGTTTTTATATTGTAATCAGGTGAAGTTACACAAACACAACATTATCAGTTTTTATATTGTAATCAGGTGTAGTTACACAGATAGCCCATTATTAGTTTTTATACTGTAATCAGGTGTAGTCACACAAACACAACATTATCAGTTTTTATACTGTAATCAGCTGTAGTTACACAAACACAACATTAATTATATTTAAATTGTAATCAGCTAGTAGTTATATAAGCTCAACATTAACAATGTTTAAACTCTAATCAGGTGTAGTTACACAGACACAACATTATCAGTTTTTATACTGTAATCAGGTGTAGTTACACATACACAACATTATCAGTTTTTATACTGTAATCTGGTTTAGTTCCACAAACATAACATTATCCGTTTTTTTCGGTAATCAGGTGTAGTTAAACAAACCCAACATTATCAGTGTTTATACTGTAATCAGGTGTAGTTACACAGACACAACATTATCAGTATTTATACTGTAATCAGGTGTAGTTACACAGACACAACATTATCATTGTTTATACTGTAATCAGGTGTAGTTACACAGACACAACATTATCAGTTTTTTTACAGTAATCAGGTGTAGTTACACAGATTCAACATTATTAGTTTTTATACTGTAATCAGGTGTAGTTACACAGACACAACATTATCAGTTTTTATACTGTAATCTGGTTTAGTTCCACAAACATAACATTATCCGTTTTTATACGGTAATCAGGTGTAGTTACACAGACACCACATTATCAGTGTTTATACTGTAATCAGGTGTAGTTACACAGACACAACATTATCAGTTTTTATACTGTATTCAGGTGTAGTTACACAGACACCACATTATCAGTGTTTATACTGTAATCAGGTGTAGTTACACAGACACAACATTATCAGTTTTTATACTGTAATCAGGTGTAGTTACACAGACACAACATTATCAGTTTTTATACTGTAATCAGGTGTAGTTACACAGACACAACATTATCAGTTTTTATACTGTTATCAGGTGTAGTTACACAGATACAACATTATCAGTTTTTATACTGTAATCAGATGTACTTACACAAACGTAACATTATCAGTTTTTATACTGTTATCAGGTGTAGTTACACAGATACAACATTATCAGTTTTTATACTGTAATCAGGTGTACTTACACAAACGTAACATTATCAGTTTTTTTACTGTAGTCAGGTGTAGTAACACAGATACAACATTATTAGTTTTATACTGTAATCAGGTGTAGTTACACAAACACAACATTATCAGTTTTTATACTGTAATCAGCTGTAGTTACACAAACACAACATTAATTATATTTAAATTGTAAAGAGCTAGTAGTTATATAAGCTCAACATTAACAATGCTTAAACTCTAATCAGGTGTAGTTACACAGACACAATATTATCTGTTTTTATACTGTAATCAGATGTAGTTACACAGACACAACATTAATTGTATTTAAATTGTAACCAGCTAGTAGTTATATAAGCTCAACATTAATATTGTTTAAACATTAATCAGTTGTAGTTACACAGATAAAACATTATTTGTTTTTATACTGTAATCAGGTGAAGTTAGACAAACACTACATTATCAGTTTTTATACTGTAATCAGGTGTAGTTACACAGACACAACATTATCAGTATTTATACTGTAATCAGGTGTAGTTACACAGACACAACATTATCAGTGTTTATACTGTAATCAGGTGTAGTTACACAGACACAACATTATCAGTTTTTTTACAGTAATCAGGTGTAGTAACACAGATTCAACATTATTAGTTTTTATACTGTAATCAGGTGTAGTTACACACACACAACATTATCAGTTTTATACTGTAATCAGGTGTAGTTACACAAACACAACATTAATTATATTTAAATTGTAAAGAGCTAGTAGTTATATAAGCTCAACATTAACAATGCTTAAACTCTAATCAGGTGTAGTTACACAGACACAACATTATCAGTTTTTATACTGTAATCAGGTGAAGTTAGACAAACACTACATTATCAGTTTTTATACTGTAATCAGGTGTAGTTACAGAGACACAACATCAATTTGATTGAAATTATAATCAGCTAGTAGTTATATAAGCTCAACATTAACTTTGTTTAAACATTAATCACTTGTAGTTACACAGATAAAACATTATTTGTTTTTATACTGTAATCAGGTGTAGTTACATAGACACAACTTGATCAGTTTTTATACTGTAATCAGGTGTAGTTACACAGACACAACTTTATCAGTTTTTATACTGTAATCAGGTGTAGTTACACAGACACAATATTATCAGTGTTTATACTGTAATCAGGTGAAGTTACACATATACAACATTATCAGTTTTTATACTGTAATCAGGTGTAGTTACACAGACACAACATTATCTGTTTTTTATACTGTAATCAGGTGTAGTTACACAGACACAACATTATTAGTTTTTATACTGTAATCAGGTGTAGTTACATAGACACAACATTATCAGTGTTTATTCTGTAATCAGGTGTAGTTTCATAAACACAACATTATCTGTTTTTTTACTGTAATAAGGTGTAGTTACACAAACACAACATTATTAGTTTTTATACTGTAATCAGGTGTAGTTACACATACACAACATTATCAGTTTTTATATTGTAATCTGGTTTAGTTCCACAAATATAACATTATCCGTTTTTATACGGTAATCAGGTGTAGTTAAACAAACCCAACATTATCAGTGTTTATACTGTAATCAGGTGTAGTTACACAGACACAACATTATCAGTATTTATACTGTAATCAGGTGTAGTTACACAGACACAACATTATCAGTGTTTATACTGTAATCAGGTGTAGTTACACAGACACAACATTATCAGTTTTTTTACAGTAATCAGGTGTAGTTTCATAAACACAACATTATCTGTTTTTTTACTGTAATAAGGTGTAGTTACACAAACACAACATTATCAGTTTTTATACTGTAATCAGGTGTAGTTAAACAGACACAACATTTATTATATTTAAATTGTAATCAGCTAGTAGTTATTTTAGCTCAACATTAACAATGTTTAAACTCTAATCAGGTGTGGTTACACACACACAACATTAACACTTTTTATACTGTAATCAAGTGTAGTTACACAGATACAACATTAATTATATTTAAATTGTAATCAGCTAGTAGTTATATAAGCTCAACATTAACAATGTTTAAACTCTAATCAGGTGTAGTTACACAGACACAACATTATCAGTTTTTATACTGTAATCAGGTGAAGTTACACAGACACAACATTATCAGTGTTTATACTGTAATCAGGTGTAGTTACACAGACACAACATTATCAGTTTTTTTACAGTAATCAGGTGTAGTAACACAGATTCAACATTATTAGTTTTTATACTGTAATCAGGTGTAGTTACACAGAGACAACATTATCAGTTTTTATACTGTAATCAGGTGTAGTCACACAAACACAACATTATCAGTTTTTATACTGTAATCAGCTGTAGTTACACAAACACAACATTAATTATATTTAAATTGTAATCAGCTAGTAGTTATATAAGGTCAACATTAACAATGTTTAAACTCTAATCAGGTGTAGTTACACAGACACAACATTATCAGTTTTTATACTGTAATCAGGTAAAGTTACACAAACACAACATTATCAGTTTTTATATTGTAATCAGGTGAAGTTACACAAACACAACATTATCAGTTTTTATATTGTAAACAGGTGTAGTTACACAGACACAACATTATCAGTTTTTACACTGTAATCAAGTGTAGTAACACAGACACAACTTTATCAGTTTTTATACTGTAATCAGGTGTAGTTACACAGACACAACATTATTAGTTGTTATGCTGTAATCAGGTGTATTTACACAAACGTAACATTATCAATTATTATACTGTAATCAGTTGTAGTTACACAGATACAACATTATCAGTTTTTATACTGTAATCAGGTGTACTTACACAAACGTAACATTATCAGTTAATTTACTGTAATCAGGTGTTGTTTTACAAACACATCATTAACAGTTTTTATACTGTAATCAGGTGTAGTTGCACAGATACAACATTATCAGTTGTTATATTGTAATCAGGTGAAGTTAGACAAACACAATATTATCAGTTTTTATACTGTAATCAGGTGTAGTTACAGAGACACAACATTAATTGTATTTAAATTGTAATCAGCTAGTAGTTATATTAGCTCAACATTAATAATGTTTAAACTCTAATCAGGTGTAGTTTCACAGACACAATATTATCTGTTTTTATACTGTAATCAGATGTAGTTACACAGACACAACATTAATTGTATTTAAATTGTAACCAGCTAGTAGTTATATAAGCTCAACATTAACTTTGTTTAAACATTAATCAGTTGTAGTTACACAGATACAACATTATTTGTTTTTATACTGTAATCAGGTGTAGTTACATAGACACAACTTTATCAGTTTTTATACTGTAATCAGGAGTAGTTACACAGACACAACTTTATCTGTTTTTATACTGTAATCAGGTGTAGTTACACAGACACAACTTTATCAGTTTTTATACTGTAATCAGGTGTAGTTACACAGATACAACATTATCAGTTTTTATACTGTAATCAGGTGTAGTTACACAGACACAACATTATCAGTTTTTATACTGTAATCAGGTGTAGTTTCATAAACACAACATTATCAGTTTTTTTACTGTAATAAGGTGTAGTTACACAAACACAACATTATTAGTTTTTATACTGTAATCAGGTGTAGTTACACATACACAACATTATCAGTTTTTATACTGTAATCTGGTTTAGTTCCACAAACATAACATTATCCGTTTTTATACGGTAATCAGGTGTAGTTAAACAAACCCAACATTATCAGTGTTTATACTGTAATCAGGTGTAGTTACACAGACACAACATTATCAGTATTTATACTGTAATCAGGTGTAGTTACACAGACACAACATTATCAGTGTTTATACTGTAATCAGGTGTAGTTACACAGACACAACATTATCAGTTTTTTTACAGTAATCAGGTGTAGTAACACAGATTCAACATTATTAGTTTTTATACTGTAATCAGGTGTAGTTACACAGAGACAACATTATCAGTTTTTATACTGTAATCAGGTGTAATTACACAAATACAACATTATCAGTTTTTATACTGTAATCAGGTGTAGTTAAACAGACAACATTTATTATATTTAAATTGTAATCAGCTAGTAGTTATATAAGCTCAACATTAACAATGTTTAAACATTAATCAGTTGTAGTTACACAGATACAACATTATTTGTTTTTATACTGTAATCAGGTGTAGTTACATAGACACAACTTTATCAGTTTTTATACTGTAATCAGATGTAGTTACACAGACACAACTTTATCAGTTTTTATACTGTAATCAGGTGTAGTTACACAGACACAATATTATCAGTGTTTATACTGTAATCAGGTAAAGTTACACAGATACAACATTATCAGTTTTTATACTGTAATCAGGTGTAGTTACACAAACACAATATTATCAGTTTTTATACTGTAATCAGGTGTAGTTCCACAAACACAATATTATCAGTTTTTATACTGTAATCAGGTGTAGTTACACAGACCCAAGATTATCAGTGTTTATACTGTAATCAGGTGTAGTTACACAGTAACAACATTATCAGTGTTTATACTGTAATCAGGTGTAGTTAAGCAGACACAACATTATCTGTGTTTATACTGTAACCAGGTGTAGTTACAAAGACACAACATTATCAATGTTTATACTGTAATCAAGTGTAGTTACACAGACACAACAGTATCAGTTTTTTTACTGTAATCAGGTGTAGTTGCACAGATACAACATTATCAGTTGTTATATTGTAATCAGGTGTAGTTACACAGATACAACATTATCAGTTTTTATACTGTAATCAGGTGTACTTACACAAACGTAACATTATCAGTTAATTTACTGTAATCAGGTGTTGTTTAACAAACACATCATTAACAGTTTTTATACTGTAATTAGGTGTAGTTACACAGATACAACATTATCAGTGTTTATACTGTAATCAGGTTTAGTTACACAGATACAACATTATCAGTGTTTATACTGTAATCAGGTGTAGTTGCACAGATACAACATTATCAGTTGTTATATTGTAATCAGGTGAAGTTAGACAAACACAACATTATCAGTTTTTATACTGTAATCAGGTGTAGTTACAGAGACACAACATTAATTGTATTTAAATTGTAATCAGCTAGTAGTTATATAAGCTCAACATTAATAATGTTTAAACTCTAATCAGGTGTAGTTACACAGACACAATATTATCTTTTTTTATACTGTAATCAGATGTAGTTCTACTGACACAACATTAATTGTATTTAAATTGTAACCAGCTAGTAGTTATATAAGCTCAACATTAACTTTGTTTAAACATTAATCAGTTGTAGTTACACAGATACAACATTATTTGTTTTTATACTGTAATCAGGTGTAGTTACATAGACACAACTTTATCAGTTTTTATACTGTAATCAGATGTAGTTACACAGACACAACTTTATCAGTTTTTATACTGTAATCAGGTGTAGTTACACAGACACAATATTATCAGTGTTTATACTGTAATCAGGTAAAGTTACACAGATACAACATTATCAGTTTTTATACTGTAATCAGGTGTAGTTACACAAACACAATATTATCAGTTTTTATACTGTAATCAGGTGTAGTTCCACAAACACAATATTATCAGTTTTTATACTGTAACCAGGTGTAGTTACACAAACCCAAGATTATCAGTGTTTATACTGTAATCAGGTGTAGTTACACAGAGACAACATTATCAGTGTTTATACTGTAATCAGGTGTAGTTACACAGACACAACATTATCTGTGTTTATACTGTAACCAGGTGTAGTTACAAAGACACAACATTATCAATGTTTATACTGTAATCAAGTGTAGTTACACAGACACAACAGTATCAGTTTTTTTACTGTAATCAGGTGTAGTTACACAGACACAATATTAATTGTATTTAAATTGTAGTAATCAGCTAGTAGTTATATAAGCTCAACATTAACAATGTCTGAATTTTAATCAGGTTTAGTTCCACAGATACAACATTATCAGTTTTTATACTGTAATCAGGTGTAGTGATTCAGACACAACATGAAATGTATTTAAATTGTATTCAGCTAGTAGTTATATAAGCTCAACATTAACAATGTTTAAACTCTAATCAGGTGTAGTTACACAGACACAATATTATCTGTTTTTATACTGTAATCAGGTGTAGTTACACAGACACAACATTAATTGTATTTTAATTGTAATCAGCTAGTAGTTATATAAGCTCAACATTAACAGTGTTTAAACTCTAATCAGCTGTAGTTACACAGATACAACATTATTAGTTTTTATACTGTAATCAGGTGTAGTTACACAGACACATCTTTATCAGTTTTTATACTGTAATCAGGTGTATTTACACAAATGTAACATTATCAGTTATTATACTGTAATCAGGTGTAGTTACACAAACTTTACATTATCAGTTATTATACTGTTATCAGGTGCAGTTACACAGAAACAACATTATCAGTTTTTATACTGTAATCAGGTGTAGTTCCACAAACACAACATTATCAGTTTTTATACTGTAATCAGCTGTAGTTACAGAAACACAAAATTAATTATATTTAAATTGTAATCAGCTAGTAGTTATATAAGCTCAACATTAACAATGTTTAAACTCTAATCAGGTGTAGTCACACAGACACAATATTATCAGTTTTTATACTGTAATCAGGTGTAGTTTCATAAATACAACATTATCAGTTTTTATACTGTAATCAGGTGTAGTTACACAAACACAACATTGTCAGTGTTTATACTGTAATCAGGTGTAGTTACACAGACACAACATTATCTGTTTTAATACTGTAATCAGGTGTAGTTACACAAAGAAAACATTATCAGTGTTTATATTGTATTCAGGTGTAGTTACACAAACACAACATTATCAGTTTTTATACTGTAATCAGGTGTAGTTACACAAACACATCATTAACAATTTTTATACTGTAATAAGGTGTAGTTACACAAACACAACATTATCAGTTTTTATACTGTAATCAGGTGTAGTTACACAACACAACATTATCATTTTTTATACTGTAAATAGGTGTAGTAATACAGATACAACCTTATTAGTTTTTATACTGTAACCAGGTGTAGTTACCCAAACACAACATTATCAGTTTTTATACTGTAATCAGTTGTATTTACACAAACACAACATGAATTTTATTTAAATTGTAATCAGCTTGTAGTTATATAAGCTCAACATTAACAATGTTTAAACTCTAATCAGGTGTAGTTACACAGACACAACATTATCTGTTTTTATACTGTAATCAAGTGTAGTTACACAGACACAACATTAATTGTATTTAAATTGTAATCAGCTATTAGTTTTATAAGCACAACATTAACAGTGTTTCAACTCTAATCAGCTGTAGTTACACAGATACAACATTATCAGTTTTTATACTGTAATCAGGTGTAGTTACACAAACACAACATTATCAGTGTTTATACTGTAATCAGGTGTAGTTACACAGACACAAAATATTTAGTTTTTATACTGTAATCAGGTGTAATTACACAAACACAAGATTATCAGTGTTTATATTGTAATCAGGTGTAGTTACACAGATACAACATTATCAGTTTTTATACTGTAATCAGGTGTAGTTACTCAAACACAACATTATCAGTTTTTATACTGTAATCAGTTGTATTTACACAAACACAACATGAATTTTATTTAAATTGTAATCAGCTAGTAGTTATATAAGCTCAACATTAACAATGTTTAAACTCTAATGAGGTGTAGTTACACAGACACAACATTATCTGTTTTTATACTGTAATCAGGTGTAGTTACACAGACAAAACATTAATTGTATTTAAATTGTAATCAGCTATTAGTTATATAAGCACAACATTAACAGTGTTTCAACTCTAATCAGCTGTAGTTACACAGATACAACATTATCAGTTTTTATACTGTAATCAGGTGTAGTTACACAAACACATCATTAACAGTTTTTATACTGTAATCAGGTGTAGTTACACGGTCACAACATTATCAGTTTTTATACTGTAATCAGGTCTAGTTTCATAAACACAACATTATCAGTTTTTATACTGTAATCAGGTGTAGTTTCATAAATACAACATTATCAGTTTTTATACTGTAATCAGGTGTAGTTACACAAACACAACATTATCAGTGTTTATACTGTAATCAGGTGTAGTTACCCAGACACAACATTATCTGTTTTAATACTGTAATCAGGTGTAGTTACACAAAGAAAACATTATCAGTGTTTATATTGTAATCAGGTGTAGTTACACAAACACAACATTATCAGTTTTTATACTGTAATCAGGTGTAGTTACACAGACACAACATTATCAGTTTTTATACTGTCATCAACTGTTGTTACGCAAACACAACAATATCATTGTTTATACTGTAATCAGGTGTAGTTACACAGACACAACATTATCAGTTTTCTTACAGTAATCAGGTGTAGTTACACAGAGACAACATTATCTGTTTTAATACTGTAATCAGGTGTAGTTACACAAACACAAATTATCAGTTTTTATACTGTAATAAGGTGTAGTTACACAAACACAACATTATCAGTTTTGTACTGTAATCAGGTGTAGTTACACAACACAACATTATTATTTTTTATACTGTAAACATGTGTAGTAATACAGATACAACCTTATTAGTTTTTATACTGTAACCAGGTGTATTTACCCAAACACAACATTATCAGTTTTTATACTGTAATAAGGTGTAGTTATACAAACACAACATTATCAGTTTTTATACTGTAATGAGGTGTAGTTACACAACACAACATTATCATTTTTTATAGTGTAAACAGGTGTAGTAATATAGATACAACCTTATTAGTTTTTATACTGTAATCAGGTGTAGTTACACAAACACAACATTATCCGTTTTTATACTGTAATCAGGTGTAGTTACTCAGACACAACATTATCAGTTTTTATACTGTAATCAGCTGTTGTTACGCAAACACAACATTATCAGTGTTTTAACTGTAATCAGGTGTAATTACACTGTCAGAACATTATCAGTTTTTATACTGTAATCAAGTCTAGTTTCATAAACACAACATTATCAGTTTTTATACTGTAATCAGGTGTAG
Source organism: Tachypleus tridentatus (assembly GCF_004210375.1). Lineage (NCBI taxonomy): Eukaryota > Metazoa > Arthropoda > Merostomata > Xiphosura > Limulidae > Tachypleus > Tachypleus tridentatus. The sequence goes on from NC_134828.1 coordinate 325,924, forward strand.
TTTCATAAACACAACATTATCCGTTTTTATACTGTAATCAGGTGTAGTTACACAAACACAACATTATCAGTGTTTATACTGTAATCAGGTGTAGTTACACAGACACAACATTATCTGTTTTTATACTGTAATAAGGTGTAGTTTCACAAACACAACATTATCAGTTTTTATACTGTAATGAGGTGTAGTTACACAACACAACATTATCATTTTTGATACTGTAAACAGGTGTAGTAATACAGATACAACCTTATTAGTTTTTATACTGTAAACAGGTGTAGTTACACAAAGACAACATTATCATTTTCTATGCTGTAATCAGGTGTTGTTACACAGACACAACATTATCAGTGTTTATACTGTAATCATGTGTAGTTACACAAACACAACATTATCAGTGTTTATACTGTAATCCGGTATAGTTACACAGACACAACATTATCATTTTTTTTACTGTAATCAGGTGTAGTAACACAGATACAAAATATTTAGTTTTTATACTGTAATCAGGTGTAATTACACAAACACAAGATTATAAGTGTTTATACTGTAATCAGGTGTAGTTACACAAACGTAACATTATCAGTTATTATACTGTAATGAGGTGTAGTTACACAAACACATCATTAACAATTTTTATACTGTAATCAGGTGTAGTTACACAAACACTACATTATCAGTTTTTATACTGTAATCTGATGTAGTTCCACAAACATAACATTATCCGTTTTTATACGGTAATCAGGTGTAGTTAAACAAACCCAACATTATCAGTGTTTATACTGTAATCAGGTGTAGTTACACGAACACAACATTATCCGTTTTTATACTGTAATCAGCTTTAGCTACATAGACACAACATTATCATTTTCTATGCTGTAATAAGGTGTTGTTACACAGATACAACATTATGAGTGTTTATTCTGTATTCAGGTGTAGTTACACAGACACAACATTATCAGTGTTTATACTGTAATCATGTGTAGTTACACAAACACAACATTATCAGTGTTTATACTGTAATCCGGTATAGTTACACAGACACAACATTATCATTTTTTTTTACTGTATTCAGGTGTAATTACACAAACACAACATTATCAGTGTTTATACTGTAATCAGGTGTAGTTACACGAACACAAAATTATTCGTTTTCATACTGTAATCAGCTGTAGCTACATAGACACAACATTATCATTTTCTATGCTGTAATCAGGTGTTGTTACCCAGATACAACATTATGAGTGTTTATTCTGTATTCAGGTGTAGTTACACAGACACAACATTATCAGTGTTTATACTGTAATCATGTGTAGTTACACAGACACAACATTATCATTTTTTTTACTGTAATCAGGTGTAGTAACACAGATACAAAATATTTAGTTTTTATACTGTAATCAGGTGTAATTACAGAAACACAAGATTATCAGTGTTTATACTGTAATCAGGTGTAGTTACACAAACGTAACATTATCAGTTATTATACTGTAATGAGGTGTAGTTACACAAACACATCATTAACAATTTTTATACTGTAATCAGGTGTAGTTACACAAACACAACATTATCAGTTTTTATACTGTAATCTGGTGTAGTTCCACAAACATAACATTATCCGTTTTTATACGGTAATCAGGTGTAGTTAAACAAACCCAACATTATCAGTGTTTATACTGTAATCAGGTGTAGTTGCACAAACACAACATTATCAGTGTTTATACTGTAATCAGGTGTAGTTATCCAGACACAACATTAATTGTATTTAAATTGTAATCAGCTAGTAGTTATATAAGCTTAACATTAAGAGTGTTTAAACACTATTCAGCTGTAGTTATAGAGATGCAACATTATCAGTTTTTATACTGAAATCAGGTGTAGTTACACAGACACAACATTATCATTTTTTATACTGTAATCAGGTGTAGTTACACACACACAACATTATCAGTTTTTATACTGTAATCAAGTGTAGTTACTCAGACACAACATTATCAGTGTTTATACTGTAATCAGGTGTAGTTACACACATACAACATTGTCAGTTTTTATACTGTAATCAGGTGTTCTTACACAGATACAACATTATCAGTTTTTGTACTGTGATCAGGTGTAGTTACACAAACGTAACATTATCAATTATTATACTCTACTCAGGTGTAGTTACCCAGACACAACATTATCAGTTTTTATACTGTAATCATGTGTAGTTCCACAAACACAACATTATCAGTGTTTATACTTTAATCATGTGTAGTTACACAGACACAACATTATCTGTTTTAATACTGTAATGAGGTGTAGTTACACAAACACAACATTATCAGTGTTTATACTGTAATCAGGTGTAGTTACACAGACACAACATTATCTGTTTTAATACTGTAATCAGGTGTAGTTACACAAAGAAAACATTATCAGTGTTTATACTGTAATCAGGTGTAGTTACACACATACAACATTGTCAGCTTTTATTCTGTAATCAGGTGTTCTTACACAGATACAATATTATCAGTTTTTGTACTGTACTCAGGTGTAGTTGCACAGACACAACATTATCAGTTTTTATACTGTAATCAGGTGTAGTTACACCAACACAACATTATCAGTTTTTATACTGTAATCATGTGTAGTTCTACAAACACAACATTATCAGTGTTTATACTGTAATCATGTGTAGTTACACAAACAGAACATTATCAGTGTTTATGCTGTAATCAGGTGTAGTTAGAGAGACACAAACTTATTAGTTTTTATACTGTAATTAGGTGTAGTTACACAGACACAACATTATCAGTTTTTATACTTTAATCAGGTGTAGTTACACAGACTCAACATTATCAGTTTTTATACTGTAATCAGTTGTTGTTACGCAAACACAACATCATCAGTTTTTATACTGTAATCAGGTGTAGTTACACAAACACAACATTATCATTTTTTATGCTGTAATCAGGTGTTGTTACACAAACAGAACATTATCAGTGTTTATGCTGTAATCAGGTGTAGTTAGAGAGACACAAAATATTTAGTTTTTATACTGTAATCAGGTGTAATTACACAAACCCAAGATTATCAGTGTTTATATTTTAATCAGGTGTAGTTACACAGATACAACATTATCAGTTTTTATACTGTAATCAGGTGTAGTTACCCAAACACAACATTATCAGTTTTTATACTGTAATCAGTTGTATTTACACAAACACAACATTAATCATATTTAATTTGTAATCAGCTAGTAGTTATATAAACTCAACATTAACAATGTTTAAACTCTAATCAGCTGTAGTTACACAGATACAACATTATCAGTTTTTATACTATAATCAGGTGTAGTTTCATAAACACAACATTATCAGTTTTTACACTGTAAGCAGGTGTAGTTACACAAACACAACATTATCAGTGTTTATACTGTAATCAGGTGTAGTTACAGAAACACAACATTATCAGTGTTTATACTGTAATCAGGTGTAGTTACACAGACACAACATTATCAGTTTCTATACTGTAATCAGGTGTAGTTACACAAACACAACATTATCAGTGTTTATACTGTAATCAGGTGTAGTTACACAAACACAACATTATGAGTGTTTATACTGTTATCAGGTGTAGTTACACTAACACAACATTATCAGTGTTTATACTGTAATCATGTGCAGTTACACAAACAGAACATTATCAGTTTTTATACTGTAATCAGTTGTAGTTACACAGACACAACAATATCAGTTTTTATACTGTAATCAGGTGTAGTTACACAGATACAACATTATCAGTTTTTATACTGTAATCAGGTGTAGTTACACAAACACAACATTATCAGTTTTTATACTGTAATCAGGTGTAGTTATACAGACACAACATTAATTATATTTAAATTGTAATCGGCTGTAGTTACTCGAGTAAGATGTTTATGATACAAACGAGTTTAAGAGAGAGTTTTTAAAGTTTGTAAGTATAATGAAATTTTTCTTAAAATATAATTATTTTTAGTTATTTCATGAAACGTTTGAAGTTTAATATAATCTACATATTAGTGAAGTTTCTCTTAAGATTATAAATTGTTAATTCGATATCAGTAATAAAGGTAATTTGAATAAACTAATATAGGATTTTAATAATTTGAAAGCAGTATGTATTATAAGAAAATAAACCAGTTGTGTTATTGAATAATTAAAATTAGAAAGTTACCTCAGATAAATTATTGTAATATTATGTGAAATGACGAAATTTAATTCGGTGAAGCCGAATTAGTAAACGGCGTTACGAAGATAATTTATTACCAGAAAACGTTTAATATATTATAACTAGCCTAGGTGGACAGCATCATCCAGTCACGGCGTACAGTTCATAAACTACAGTAAGTGTAGCTCAGGCCAGCATACAGTTTGTGAACTATTATTGTTATTGCAGCTAAGGTTAGAGTCCAGTCGCAGTGTACAGTTCATGTAGTTTCACCTTGCACAATATTTTATGTGTGGTAATATGTATTAATATGTATTGTTGGTTATTCGTAGCTATTCTACGACTCATCAGCGATAACAGTTTCCGTTAGAATTTTTTGTTCCTATTTATTAATATGTGGATACTTCAGTCATGTACAACGTGTGGTGTGGAATGTTATTCATTCATTAGTTTTACACGCAAGTGACAGAAATACATGGACGTCGTAGTCTTTAGAAGATCGATTCACATTAAAGACAGGATGATAAGTTGTTTGTACCTGTTTTTTTAATGTTAAATAAATGTATAGCTGATGACAAGACACTCATTTATTGTAGTTCTGGTCTAACGTGTAGCTAAACAAGCTGTATCTCAGCGTCTGTCCAAAGTTACAAGTTACATGAACACTTAGGAGGTCGAATCAATACCCCAGAAGAATTTTGTGTTTAATTATGGAAAACAAATCACTGATTAGTTTACTTTCTCTGACGGTGATAAGCGATCAGAAAGTACACAGTGATTGGTTTCTAGTACAATCTTCAAGAGGATCCTACAGTATTTTGTAAGTAAGCTACATCACGGTGGACCATGGTTTCCTGAAGAGGATTGTACAATGTTTTGTAGGTAAGCTAGCTTCACGGGGATCATGGTTTTTCTGAAGAGGATTGTACAATGTTTTGTAAGTAAGCTACCTTCACGGGGATCATGGTTTTCTGAAGAGGATTGTACAATGTTTTGTAAGTAAGTTACCTTCACGGGTATCGTGGTTTTTTGAAGAGGGTTGTACAATGTTTTGTAAGTAAGCTACTTTCACGGGGATCGTGGTTTTCTGGAGAGGTCTGCACAATGTTTTCTAAGTAAGCTACCTTCACGGTGGATCATGGTTTTCTGAAGAGGATTGTACAATATTTTGTAAGTAAGCTACCTTCACGGGGATCATGGTTTTTCTGAAGAGGATTATACAATGTTTTGTAAGTAAGCTAGCTTCACGGGGATCATGGTTTTTTTGAAGAGGATTGTACAATATTTTGTAAGTAAGCTATCTTCACGGGGATCATGGTATTTCTGAAGAGGATTGTACAATGTTTTGTAAGTAAGCTGCCCTCACGGGGATCATGGTTTTTTTGAAGAGGATTGTACAATATTTTGTAAGTAAGCTACCTTCACGGGGATCGTGGTTTTTCTGAAGAGGATTATACAACGTTTTGTAAGTAAGCTACCTTCACGGGGATCATGGTTTTCTGAAGAGGATTGTACAATGTTTTGTAAGTAAGCTACCTTCACGGGGATCATGGTTTTCTGAAGAGGATTGTACAAAGTTTTGTAAGTAAGCTACCTTCACGGGGATCATGGTTTTCTGAAGAGGATTGTACAAAGTTTTGTAAGTAAGCTGCCCTCACGGGGATCATGGTTTTTTTGAAGAGGATTGTACAATGTTTTGTAAGTAAGCTGCCCTCACGGGGATCATGGTTTTTTTTTGAAGAGGATTGTACAATATTTTGTAAGTAAGCTACCTTCACGGTGGATCATGGTTTTCTGAAGGGAATTGTATAATGTTTTGTAAGTAAGCTACCTTCACGGGGATCATGGTTTTCTGAAGAGGATTGTACCATGTTTTGTAAGTAAGCTACCTTCACGGGGATCATTGTTTTCTGAAGAGGATTGTACAAAGTTTTGTAAGTAAGCTGCCCTCACGGGGATCATGGCTTTTTTTGAAGAGGATTGTACAATATTTTGTAAGTAAGCTGCCCTCACGGGGATCATGGTTTTCTGAAGAAGATTGTACAATGTTTTGTAAGTAAGCTACCTTCACGGGGATCATGGATTTTCTGAAGAGGATTGTACAATGTTTTGTATATGTAGGCTACCTTCACGGGGATCATGGTATTTCTGAAGAGGATTGTACAATGTTTTGTAAGTAAGTTACCTTCACTGGGATCATGGTTTTTCTGAAGAGGATTGTACAATGTTTTGTAAGTAAGCTACCTTCACGGGGATCATGGTTTTCTGAAGAAGATTGTACAATGTTTTGTAAGTAAGCTACCTTAACGGGGATCATGGATTTTCTGAAGAGGATTGTACAATGTTTTCTAAGTAGGCTACCTTCACTGGGATCATGGTTTTTCTGAAGAGGATTGTACAATGTTTTGTAAGTAAGCTACCTTCACGGGGATCATGGTTTTTCTGAAGAGGATTGTACTATGTTTTGTAAGTAAGCTACCTTCACGGGGATCATGGTTTTTTGAAGAGGATTGTACAATGTTTTGTAAGTAAGCTACCTTCACTGGGATCAGGGTTTTTCTGAAGAGGATTGTACAATGTTTTGTAAGTAAGCTACCTTCACGGGGATCATGGTTTTTCTGAAGAGGATTGTACAATGTTTTGTAAGTAAGCTACCTTCACGGGGATCATGGTTTTTTGAAGAGGATTGTACAATGTTTTGTAAGTAAGCTACCTTCACGGAGATCATGGTATTTATGAAGAGGATTGTACAATATTTTGTAAGTAAGCTACCTTCTCGGTGGATCATGGTTTTCTGAAGAGGATGTACAATGTTTTGTAAGTAAGCTACCTTCACGGGGATCGTGGTTTTTTGAAGAGGATGGTACAATATTTTGTAAGTTAGCTACCTTCACTGGGATCATGGTTTTTCTGAAGAGGATTGTACAATGTTTTGTGAGTAAGCTACCTTAACGGGGATCATGGATTTTCTGAAGAGGATTGTACAATGTTTTCTAAGTAGGCTACCTTCACGGGGATCATGGTATTTATGAAGAGGATTGTACAATATTTTGTAAGTAAGCTACCTTCACGGTGGATCATGGTTTTCTGAAGACGATGTACAATGTTTTGTAAGTAAGCTACCTTCACGGGGATCGTGGTTTTTTGAAGAGGATTGTACAATATTTTGTAAGTTAGCTACCTTCACGGGGATCATGGTTTTTCTGAAGAGGATTGTACAATGTTTTGTAAGTAAGCTACCTTCACGGGGATCATGGTTTTTTGAAGAGGATTGTACAATGTTTTGTAAGTAAGTTACCTTCACGGTGGATCATGGTTTTCTGAAGAGGATGTACAATGTTTTGTAAGTAAGCTACCTTCACGGGGATCGTGGTTTTCTGAAGAGGATTGTACAATGTTTTGTAAGTAAGCTACCTTCACGGGGATCATGGTTTTTCTGAAGAGGATTGTACAATGTTTTGTAAGTAAGCTACCTTCACGGAGATCATGGTTTTTCTGAAGAGGATTGTACAATGTTTTGTAAGTAAGCTACCTTCACGGGGATCATGGTTTTCTGAAGAGGATTGTACAATATTTTGTAAGTAAGCTACCTTCACGGTGGATCATGGTTTTTTGAAGAGGATGTACAATGTTTTGTAAGTAAGCTACCTTCACGGGGATCGTGGTTTTTTGAAGAGGATTGTACAATATTTTGTAAGTTAGCTACCTTCACTGGGTTCATGGTTTTTCTGAAGAGGATTGTACAATGTTTTGTAAGTAAGCTACCTTCACGGGGATCATGGTTTTTCTGAAGAGGATTGTACTATGTTTTGTAAGTAAGCTACCTTCACGGGGATCATGGTTTTCTGAAGAAGATTGTACAATGTTTGGAAGTAAGCTACCTTCACGGGGATCATGGTTTTCTAAAGAAGATTGTACAATGTTTGGAAGTAAGCTACCTTCACGGGGATCATGGTTTTTCTGAAGAGGATTGTACAATGTTTTGTATGTAAGCTACCTTCACGGGGATCATGGTTTTCTGAAGAAGATTGTAAAATGTTTTGTAAGTAAGCTACCTTCACGGGTATCATGGATTTTCTGAAGAGGATTGTACAATATTTTGTAAGTAAGCTACCTTCACGGTGGATCATGGTTTTCTGAAGAGGATGTACAATGTTTTGTAAGTAAGCTACCTTCACGGGGATCGTGGTTTTCTGAAGAGGATTGTACAATATTTTGTAAGTAAGCTACCTTCACGGTGGATCATGGTTTTCTGAAGAGGATGTACAATGTTTTGTAAGTAAGCTACCTTCACGGGGATCGTGGTTTTCTGAAGAGGATTGTACAATATTTTGTAAGTTAGCTACCTTCACTGGGATCATGGTTTTCTGAAGAGGATGTACAATGTTTTGTAAGTAAGTTACCTTCACGGGGATCATGGTTTTTCTGAAGAGGATTGCACAATGTTTTGTAAGTAAGGTACCTTCATGGGGATCATGGTTTTTCGAAGAGGATTGTACAATGTTTTGTAAGTAAGCTACCTTCACGGTGGATCATGGTTTTCTGAAGAGGATGTACAATGTTTTGTAAGTAAGCTACCTTCACGGGGATCATGGTTTTCTGAAGAGGGTTGTACAATATTTTGTAAGTAAGCTACCTTCACGGGATCATGGTTTTTTTGAAGAGGATTGTATAATGTTTTGTAAGTAAGCTACTTTCACGGTATCATGGTTTTCTGAAGAGGTCTGCACAATGTTTTCTAAGTAAGCTAACTTCACGGGGATCATGGTTTTCTGAAGAGGATTGTACAATGTTTTGTAAGCAAGCTACCTTCACGGGGATCATGGTTTTCTGAAGAAGATTGTACAATGTTTTGTAAGTAAGCTACCTTCACTGGGATCAGGGTGTTCTGAAGAAGATTGTACAATGTTTGGAAGTAAGCTACCTTCACGGGGATCATGGTTTTTCTGAAGAGGATTGTACAATGTTTTGTATATGTAGGCTACCTTCACGGGGATCATGGTATTTCTGAAGAGGATTGTACAATGTTTTGTAAGTAAGCTACCTTCACGGTGGATCATGGTTTTCTGAAGAGGATGTACAATGTTTTGTAAGTAAGCTACCTTCACGGGGATCATGGTTTTTCTGAAGAGGATTGTACAATGTTTTGTAAGTAAGCTACCTTCACGGGGATCATGGTTTTTCTGAAGAGGATTGTACAATGTTTTGTAAGTAAGCTACCTTCACGGTGGATCATGGTTTTCTGAAGAGGATGTACAATGTTTTGTAAGTAAGCTACCTTCACGGGGATCGTGGTTTTCTGAAGAGGATTGTACAATGTTTTGTAAGTAAGCTACCTTCACGGGGATCATGGTTTTTCTGAAGAGGATTGTACAATGTTTTGTAAGTAAGCTACCTTCACGGGGATCATGGTTTTTCTGAAGAGGATTGCACAATGTTTTGTAAGTAAGCTAACTTCACGGGGATCATGGTTTTTCTGAAGAGGATTGTACAATGTTTTGTAAGTAAGCTACCTTCACGGTGGATCATGGTTTTCTGAAGAGGATGTACAATGTTTTGTAAGTAAGCTACCTTCACGGGGATCATGGTTTTCTGAAGAGGATTGTACAATGTTTTGTAAGTAAGCTACCTTCACGGGGATAATGGTTTTCTGAAGAGGATTGTACATTATTTTGTATGTAAGCTACCTTCACGGTGGATCATAGTTTTCTGAAGAGGTCTGTACAATGTTTTGTAAGCTACCATTACGGGGTATTGTGATCCTATAACAGAAGTGTATGGTGTTTAGTTTTAGGTATTTCTTCTGTGTAGTTTTATTATAATGGAGTGGTTCATTCTTTAATATTAATATTGCCTTCTATCGTTTCTTTTGAATTAATATAATTTTTTGTAGTTTTAAAAGCGTGTTTTTTTTGCAAAGTTCACATATCCTATAGAATGACTTCCGATTTTTCGTAAAAAGTGTAAGATTAACTTGTTACTCTAGGAGGTCCGACTGAAAATGGTGGATCCCCGGGGGTATAGCAAGACATCCACCCTGGAGAACACAGCCAACACTCCCGCACCCGAACTGGAGACTGCCTTATGCAAAAACGTGAACACCCTGTACGGGGTGAGTCCAAGCGACATTGACAAGTATTCCAGGGTGGTTTTCCCAGTGTGTTTCGTCTGTTTCAACCTGATGTACTGGATTATCTACCTACACATTAGCGACCTGCTGTCGGAAGACTTCGCTTCTGTTGGATAAACAGCCAACACGTCTCAAGAAACCCACACAACACGTGCTTTGAAGTAGCTCAATGTAACAAATCTGAAACTGATCCCTCACGTGTACAGCTAATACAAGTATAAATGCCATTAAACCGTTAGATATATTAGTATTTTATATATGTAGAGGCTTGGATACACTTTGGAAGTTAAATATTAGAACACCATGTGTTAGTTTTGTCTGGCAACACTGCACACTTTCTTTCTATTTTTATTGGTGGAGGGAGGGGTCAACATAGCAAGTTAGACCTGGGAACATTTTTGTACTATTATAAATAGGTGATGATTGTTTTAGAAACAAATGTACAAACGTCGTAAGAGAAACAAGTAGGTGGCGTTCGAGAAGAAGAAAATAATATAAAAATTGTGGGTTAGAAGTGATATCAGAGTAGCTACAGGACAGAGAGAGAAGAGAAGTAAACTTAGAAGTGATATCAGAGTAGCTACAGGACAGAGAGAGAAGAGAAGTAAACTTAGAAGTGATATCAGTGTAGCTACAGGACAGAGAGAGAAGACAAGTAAACTTAGAAGTGATATCAGTGTAGCTACAGGACAGAGAGAGAAGACAAGTAAACTTAGAAGTGATATCAGTGTAGCTACAGGACAGAGAGAGAAGACAAGTACACTTAGAAGTGATATCAGAGTAGCTACAGGACAGAGAGAGAAGAGAAGTAAACTTAGAAGTGATATCAGTGTAGCTACAGGACAGAGAGAGAAGACAAGTACACTTAGAAGTGATATCAGAGTAGCTACAGGACAGAGAGAGAAGACAAGTAAACTTAGAAGTGATATCAGTGTAGCTACAGGACAGAGAGAGAAGACAAGTAAACTTAGAAGTGATATCAGTGTAGCTACAGGACAGAGAGAGAGAGACAAGTACACTTAGAAGTGATATCAGAGTAGCTACAGGACAGAGAGAGAAGAGAAGTAAACTTAGAAGTGATATCAGTGTAGCTACAGGACAGAGAGAGAAGACAAGTACACTTAGAAGTGATATCAGAGTAGCTACAGGACAGAGAGAGAAGAGAAGTAAACTTAGAAGTGATATCAGTGTAGCTACAGGACAGAGAGAGAAGACAAGTACACTTAGGTTATACCATGAACTACAAACAATAACAGTTCACTTCTACACAGAGATACTAACAACATAGGGGTGTACAGATACTAACAACAACATAGGGGTGTACAGATATTAACACCAGGAGAAAGGTGTACATAAATTAACAACAACATATGGGTGTACAGATATTAACAACAACATAGAGGTGTACAGATATTAGCACCAGGAGAGAGGTGTACAGATATTAGCACCAGGAGAGAGGTGTACAGACATTAACATCAGGAGAGAGGTGTACAGATATTAACACCAGGAGAGGGGTGTACAGATATTAACAACAACATAGGGGTGTACAGATATTAACACCAGGAGAGAGGTGTACAGATATTAGCACCAGGAGAGGGGTGTACAGATATTAGCACCAGGAGAGGGGTGTACAGATATTTACACCAGGAGAGAGGTGTACAGACATTAACACAAGGAGAGAGGTGTACAGATATTAACATCAGAAGAGAGGTGTACAAATATTAACAACAACATAGGGGTGTACAGATATTAACACCAGGAGAGGGGTGTACATATATCAATACCAACGAGGTATACAAAGGCACATCTCGAGTTGTACAAGTAATAACGTAAGGGGCCATATAAGTACCTATACCAAAGAGAAGTGAGTAAAGTGTGAAAATATATCGTGAAGATGATGTAGACTGGATGTGTTTGTTGGAATAGCCAAACACCATATCGTGAAGATGATGCAGACTGGGTGTGTTTGTTAGAATAGCCAAACACCATATATCGTAAAGATGATGCAGACTGGGTGAGTTTGTTAGGTTAGCCAAACACCATATATCGTGAAGATGATGCAGACTGGGTGTGTTTGTTGGGATAGCCAAACACCAGAAATCGTAAAGATGATGCAGACTGGGTGTGTTTGTTGGGATAGCCAAACACCAGAAATCGTAAAGATGATGCAGACTGGGTATGTTTGTTAGGATAGCCAAACACCATATATTGTGATGATGATGCAGACTGCGTGTGTTTGTTAGGTTAGCCAAACACCATATATCGTAAAGATGATGCAGACTGGGTGAGTTTGTTAGGTTAGCCAAACACCATATATCGTGAAGATGATGCAGACTGAGTGAGTTTGTTAGGTTAGCCAAACACCATAAATCGTAAAGATGATGCAGACTGGGTGAGTTTCTTAGGTTAGCCAAACACCAGAAATCGTAGAGATGATGCAAACTGGGTGTGTTTGTTAGGTGAGCCAAACACCATATCGTGAAGATGATGCAGACTGGGTGTGTTTGTTAGGATAGCCAAACACCATATATCTTGATGATGATGCAGTCTGATTGTGTTTGTTAGGATAGCCAAACACCATATCGTGAAGATGATGCAGACTGGGTGTGTTTGTTAGGATAGCCAAACACCATATATCATGAAGATAATGCAGACTGGGTGTGTTTGTTAGGATAGCCAAACACCATGTATCGTAAAGATGACGCAGACTGGGTGTGTTTGTTAGGATAGCCAAATACCGTATATCTTAAAGATGATGCAGACTGGGTGTGTTTGTTAGGATAGCCAAACACCGTATATCGTAAAGATAATGCAGATTGTGTGTGTTTGTTAGGATAGCCAAATACCATATGTCGTAAAAATGATGCAGACTGGATGTGTTTGTTAGGATAGCCAAACACCATATATCGTAAAGATGATTCAGACTGGGTGTGTTTGTTAGGATAGCCAAACACCATATATCGTGAAGATAATGCAGACTGGGTGTGTTTGTTAGGATAGCCAAACACCCTATATCGTAAAGATGATGCAGACTAGGTGTGTTTGTCAGGATAGCCAAACACTATATATCGTGAAGATAATGCAGACTGGGTGTGTTTGTTAGGATAGCCAAACACCATGTATCGTGAAGATGATGCAGACTGGGTGTGTTTGTTAGGATAGCCAAACACCATATGCTGAAGATAATGCAGACTGGGTGTGTTTGTTAGGATAACCAAACACCGTATATCGTAAAGAGTATGCAGACTGGGTGTGATTGTTAGGATAGCCAAACACCATATATCGTGAAGATGATGCAGAGTGGGTGTGTTTGTTGGGATAACCAAACACCGTATATCGTAAAGAGTATGCAGACTGGGTGTGATTGTTAGGATAGCCAAACACCATATATCGTGAAGATGATGCAGACTGGGTGTGTTTGTTAGGATAGCCAAACACCATGTATCGTGAAGATGATGCAGACTGGGTGTGTTTGTTAGGATAGCCAAATACCATATGTCGTAAAAATGATGCAGACTGGATGTGTTTGTTAGGATAGCCAAACACCATATATCGTAAAGATGATTCAGACTGGGTGTGTTTGTTAGGATAGCCAAACACCATATATCGTGAAGATAATGCAGACTGGGTGTGTTTGGTAGGATAGCCAAACACCCTATATCGTAAAGATGATGCAGACTAGGTGTGTTTGTCAGGATAGCCAAACACTATATATCGTGAAGATAATGCAGACTGGGTGTGTTTGTTAGGATAGCCAAACACCATGTATCGTGAAGATGATGCAGACTGGGTGTGTTTGTTAGGATAGCCAAACACCATATGCTGAAGATAATGCAGACTGGGTGTGTTTGTTAGGATAACCAAACACCGTATATCGTAAAGAGTATGCAGACTGGGTGTGATTGTTAGGATAGCCAAACACCATATATCGTGAAGATGATGCAGAGTGGGTGTGTTTGTTGGGATAACCAAACACCGTATATCGTAAAGAGTATGCAGACTGGGTGTGATTGTTAGGATAGCCAAACACCATATATCGTGAAGATGATGCAGACTGGGTGTGTTTGTTAGGATAGCCAAACACCATGTATCGTGAAGATGATGCAGACTGGGTGTGTTTGTTAGGATAGCCAATCACCATATATCGTGAAGATGATGCAGACTGGGTGTGTTTGTTAGGATAGCCAAACACCTTTAACGTTATATATCATCTATAATAAATTTAAGAACAAGGTTAGTGGGTTGTTAAATCAGACGTATAAATTATCTAACTTCTGGGGGTATATTAAAGTTATATTTGATACTCATCTTTATGTTAATATTGGTAGGAAATCTTTGTGGTTTTTCGTTCTACATCAGATTCTCATCATGTGACTTTAATCTACGTTTGTTTAGTTTTTTTTAATCTCCCCACATTGCAAATATTGTTAGTCGTACCTAAAAATTGACAGCACTAAAACTAGCTAGTTAGTTCAGCGATTATATTTCAAGTACAGAGTTGGAGGTCACACGGCCAGGAAATTCCAGAGCTCTTGGTTGATCATGGTTGTCATATATCGCACATTAATTAACGGTTTAGAGACAACTGGCCTCTGTTACACTGCTCACTTACCTAAGGTAAGACAGATACGGTCATATTTCTATCCACCTTGCCTTTTCTGAACAAATGTTTGTCACGTGTCGCTGGAAAGAATATTGCTTCTACTTCAACAGTAAACTGATTCTAAGCCTTATTTCTTCAAAAACCAAATTAGATGTAGTCGCCATGAAGCCCGTCCACTCTTTAATTTACAGACACAAATTTTTGAATCTAGAATCTAAACTCAACAGAAAAAAAACAACTGATGACCTTCCCCAAACCATAGACTCTCCAACCCCCTTCATTTCATGTTTCTCCACTACTGATTTGCTTTCTCCAAACTTAAGCTCTGTCTTTATAACGTGCTTATTACTTTGGAAAGAACTCGTGAAGAACACCATTTGTACATAAACTCGAGACAACGTTTGGTCGGGAAGATATGTAATATTCCATTTTGTATCGAAACACCAACTAGCCGAAGTTTTTGTTGTTTCCATGTGATTAATGTGTGTTCGGATGAGGAAAATAAACGATAGAATTTCCTTCTATCTTGTGCTGTTTCTTTGTTGTACCTTATTAGTAACAAACATACACGTCTTCTTAACACGTATATACATATTACACAATACAGTTCTAATATATCTATATATATACAATGGATAATTTATATAACAAGTTATTAGTATTAAGTGTTCACGGTGTCTTAGTAATTTATACAACTATTTAGTTGTATTTAAATGTTGACGATGTAGTAGTAATTTATATAAATATTTAGTTGCATTTAAGTATTGACAGTGTAGTACTATTTTATATAATTATTTAAGTGTTGACAGTTTAGTAGAAATTTATTTCACTATTTAGTTGTATTTATGTATTGACAGTGTAGTACTATTTTATATAACTGTTTAAGTGTTGACAGTTTAGTAGTAATTTATATAAATATTTAGTTCTATTTAAGTATTGACAGTGTAGTACTATTTTATATAACTATTTAAATGTTGACAGTTTAGTAGAAATTTATTTCACTATTTAGTTGTATTTATGTATTGACAGTGTAGTACTATTTTATATAACTGTTTAAGTGTTGACAGTTTAGTAGTAATTTATATAAATATTTAGTTGCATTTAAGTATTGACAGTGTAGTACTATTTTATATAACTATTTAAATGTTGACAGTTTAGTAGTAATTTATATAACTATTTAGTTGTATTTAAGTATTGACAGTGTAGTACTATTTTATATAACTATTTAAGTGTTGACAGTTTAGTGGTGATTAATATAACTATTTACTTGTAATTAAGTGTTGACAGTTTAGTAGTAATTTATGTAACTATTAATTGTATTTAAGTGTTGACACTTTACTAGTAATTTTTACAACTATTTATTTGTATTTAAGTGTTTCCACAGTAGTAGTAATTAATACAACTATTTATTTGTACTGACGTGTTGACAGTGAAGTAGTAATTATTACAACTAGTTATTTGTATTGACGTGTTGACAGTGAAGTAGTAATTATTACAACAATTTACTTGTATATCAGTGTTGAAAGTGTAGTAATAACTTATGTAACTATTTAGTTTTATTTAAGTGTTGACACTGGACTAGTAATTAATATAGATATTCAATTTAAGTGTTTACAGTGTAGTTGTAATTTATATAGCTATTTACTTGCATTTAAATGATCACAGATAGTAGTAATTTATGTAACTACTTAGATGTTTTAATTGTTGAAAGTGTATTATTAATTTACGCAACTATTTAGTTGTATTTTAACGTTTACAGTGAGTAATAATTTATATAACTATTTTCTTGCATTTAAGTGTTGACAGAGTAATAGTAATTTATGTGACTATTTAGTTATATTTAAGTGTTTACAGTGTAGTAGTAATTAATATAACTACTTAGTTGTATTTAAATATTGACAGTGTAGTAGTAATTTAATAACTAGTTTTATTTATGTGTTGACAGTGTAATAGTAATTTACGTAACTATTTAGTTTTATTTAAGTAGTGACAGTGTGGTAGTAACTCATATATCTATTTAGTTGTATTCAAGTATTTATAGTGTAGTAGTATTTAGCTTTATATAAGTGTTGACAGTGTAGTAGTAACTTGTATAACTATTTAGTTGTATGCAAGTGTTCACAGTGTAGTAGTAATTTATATAACTAATTATCTTCCGTTTAGTGTTGCAGTGTTTAGTATAACTATTTAGTTATATTTAAGTGTTTATAGTGTAGTACTAATTTATATAGCTATTTAGTTGTATTTAAGGTTTAGCAGAAAAGTAGTAATTTATATAACTATTTAGTTGTATTTAAGTCTCCACAATATAGAAGTAATTTTTATTATTATTAAGTAGTATTTAAGTACTCACAGTGTAGTAGTAATTTATATAACTAATTAGCTGCATTTTAGTGTTGATAATGTTGTAGTGATAAATATAACTATTTACTTATATTTAAATGTTTATAGTGTAATTCTAATTTATGTAACTATTTAGCCATTTTAAGTATTGACAGTTTAGTAATATGATATATATAACTATATATTTATTTGCATATAAGTGTTTACAGTGTAGTAGGAATCAATATATGTAATAAATTGCATTTAAGTGTTGACAGGGTAATACTAATTTATGTAACTATTTAGTGATTTCAGTGTTTACAGTGTAGTAATTATTAATATTACTACATAGTTGTATTTCAGTTCTGACATTGTATTACTAATTTATATAACTGTTTAGTTTTATTTATATGTTCACAGTGTAATTGTATTAGTGTTGAAAGTGTACTAGTAACTTATATTACTATTTAGTTGTATTTGAGTGTTGACAGCTTACTGATAATTTCTATAACTATTTATTTGTATTTGAGTGTTGACAGTGTAGTTGTAATTTATGTAACTCTTAATTGTATTTAAGTGTTGACACTTTATTAGTAATTTCTACAGCTATTTAGTTGTACTTAAGAGTTGATAATGTAGTAGTAATTTATATAACTATTTAGTTGTATTTACGTTTTGGCTGTGTAGTAGTAATTTATGTAACTAGTTATATTTAAGTGTTTAAAGTTTAGTAGTAATTAATATAACTATTTAGTTGTATTTAAGTGTTGACAATATAAAAGTAAATTATGTAACTGTTTACTTGTATCTAAGTTTCTAAAGTATAGTAGTAATTTCTATCATTACTTAGTTGGATTTAAGTGTTGAGAGTTTAGCAGAAATTTATATAACTCTTTTGTTGTATTTACGAGTTTCCAGTGTAGTAGTAATATGTATCTTTGTATTTTAATGTTGACAGTGAAGTATTAATTTATATAACTATTTCGTTTTTAGCGTTTACATTTTAATACTAATTTATATAACTATTTAGTTATATTTAAGAGTTTACAGAGTAGTGGTAATTAACATGACAATTTAGTTCTGTTTACGTGTTGACAGTGTAACAGTAATTAATGTAAGTATTTAGTTCTATTTATGTGTTGATATTTTAGTAATTTATACAAATATTTAGTTGTATTTAAGTGTTCACAGTGTAGTAGTATTTAATGTAAGTGTTTGGTTATATTTAAGTGTTCACAGTATAATGGTAATTTATGTAACTATTCAGTAATATTTAATTGTTTACAATGTAGTAGTAATTTACATGACTACTGAGTTGTATTTAAGTGTTGACTGTGTATTAGTACTTCAAATAACTAGTTAATTATATTTACGTGTTGACAGTTTTCTAGAAATTTATGTAACCATTTAGTTGTATTTGTGTGTTTACAGTGTAGTAGTAATTTATATAACTATTAGTTGTATTTACGTGTTGACACTTTAATAGTAATTTCTCTAAATATTTAGTTGTACTTAAGTGTGTGCAGTGTAGTAGTAATTTATATAACTAATTACCTGCAATTTAGATATGACAGTGTAGTAATAATTTATATAGCTTTTTTTTGTATTGAAGGGTTGACAGTGTAGTAATAATTTATATAGCTCTTTCCTTGTATTTAAGTGTTGGCAGTGTAATAGTAATTTACATAACTATTTAGTTGTGTTTAAGTAGTAACAGTATGGTAGTAACTTATATAACTATTTAGTTCTGTTTTCATATTGACATTGTAGTAGTAATATATACTACTATTTATTGGTATTTCAGTGTTTTCAGTGTAGTATTAATTTATATAACTATTTAGTTGTATTTATGTGTTGGGAGTGTAGTAGTAATTAATTAATCAATCTAGTTGAATTTTAGTGTTGAGAAGTGTTGTATTAATATATATAACTATTTATTTGTGTCTATCTCTTGACAGTGTGATATTAATATAGATAACTGTTTAGTTGTGTCTAAATGTCGACAGTATACTATTAGTATATATAAATATTTAGTTCTGTTTTAACCTTGAGAGTTTTGTATTAATATAGATAACTACTTCATTGTATCTCAAATACGCAGTGTTGTATTAATATAAATGTTTATTTGTGATTATGTCTTGACAAAATTTAATTTTACAGATAAATAAATTGTGTCTAAGTAACGACAATGTTGTATTAATATAGATAACTGTTTAGCTGTACATAAGTGTTGACAGTGTATTATTAATATAGATGACTGTTTAGTTGCGTCGATGTTTTGACAGTGTATTATTAAAATAAATAATTGTTTAGTTGTGTATACGTGTTAATAGTGTAGTATTAATATAAATAACTACTTAATTATGTCGATAGTGTAGTATTAATATAGATAACTTAATTGTGTCTATTTGTTCACGGTTCTTAATTAATACAGATAACATTTTAGTTGTGGCAAAGTGTTGACAGTGTAGTATTAGTAAAGATAACTGTCAAGTTGTGTCTAAGAGTTTACAGTGTTGTATTAATATAGCGAACTGTTCAGTTGTGTTTAAATATAGAGAGTATAGTATTAATATAGATAACCATTTAGTTGTGTCTGTCTTGTCAGTGTAATATTAACAAAAATAACTTTTAGTTTTATATGAGTCTTAACAGTGTAATATTAATATAAATAACTGTTTAGTTTTGTCTGAGTCTTAACAGTATAATATTAATGTAAATAACTGTTTAGTTTTGTGTGGGTCTTAACAGTGAAGTATTAATTTCAATAACTGTTTAGTTTTGTGTCAGTCTTAACAGTGTAGTATTAATGTAAATAACTTTTTACTGAGTCGTAACACTAGTATTAATGTAAATAGCTGTTTAGTTTTGTCTGAGTCTTAACAGTTTCGTATCAATTATAAATATATGTTTAGTTTTGTGTGAGTCTTAACATTGTAGTATTAATGTAAATAACTGTTTAGTTTTGTGTGAGTCTTAAGAGTGTAGTGTTAAGGTAAATAACTGTTTAGTTTTGTGTTATTCTTAACAGTGTAGTATTAATGTAAATAACTGTTTAGTTTTGTGTGAGTCTTAACAGTGTAGTATTAATTTAAATAACTGTTTAGTTTTGTGTGAGTCTTAACAGTGTAGTATTAATTTAAATAACTGTTTAGTTTTGTGTGAGTCTTAACAGTGTAGTATTAATGTAAATAACTGTTTAATTTTTCTGTGAGTCTTAACAGTTTAGTATTAATGTAAATAACTGTTTAGTTTTATCTGAATCCTAACAATGTACTATTAATATAAAAAACTGTTTCGTTTTCTGTGAGTCTTAACAGATTAATTTTAATGTAAATAAATGTTTAGTTTTGTGTGAGTCTTAACAGTTTAGTATTAATGTAAATAACTGTTTAGTTTTGTGTGAGTCTTAACAGTGTAATATTAATGTAAATAACTGTTTACTTTTGTGTGAGTCTTAACACTAGTATTAATGTAAATAACTCTTTAGTTTTGTCTGAGTCTTAACAGTTTCGTATCAATTATAAATATATGTTTAGTTTTGTGTGAGTCTTAACATTGTAGTATTAATGTAAATAACTGTTTAGTTTTGTGTGAGTCTTAACAGTGTAGTATTAATGTAAATAACTGTTTAGTTTTGTGTGAGTCTTAACAGTGTAGTATTAATGTAAATAACTGTTTAGTTTTGTGTGAGTCTTAACAGTGTAGTATTAATGTAAATAACTGTTTAGTTTTGTGTGAGTCTTAACAGTGTAGTATTAATGTAAATAACTGTTTAGTTTTGTGTGAGTCTTAACAGTGTAGTATTAATGTAAATAACTGTTTAGTTTTGTGTGAGTCTTAACAGTGTAGTATTAATGTAAATAACTGTTTAGTTTTGTGTGAGTCTTAACAGTGTAGTATTAATGTAAATAACTGTTTAGTTTTGTGTGAGTCTTAACAGTGTAGTATTAATGTAAATAACTGTTTAGTTTTGTGTGAGTCTTAACAGTGTAGTATTAATGTAAATAACTGTTTAGTTTTGTGTGAGTCTTAACAGTGTAGTATTAATGTAAATAACTGTTTAGTTTTGTGTGAGTCTTAACAGTGTAGTATTAATGTAAATAACTGTTTAGTTTTGTGTGAGTCTTAACAGTGTAGTATTAATGTAAATAACTGTTTAGTTTTGTGTGAGTCTTAACAGTGTAGTATTAATGTAAATAACTGTTTAGTTTTGTGTGAGTCTTAACAGTGTAGTATTAATGTAAATAACTGTTTAGTTTTGTGTGAGTCTTAACAGTGTAGTATTAATGTAAATAACTGTTTAGTTTTGTGTGAGTCTTAACAGTGTAATTATTAATGTAAATAACTGTTTAATGTTTGTTTAGTTTTGTGAGTCTTAACAGTGTAGTATTAATGTAAATAACTGTTTAGTTTTGTGTGAGTCTTAACAGTGTAGTATTAATGTAAATAACTGTTTAGTTTTGTGTGAGTCTTAACAGTGTAGTATTAATGTAAATAACTGTTTAGTTTTGTGTGAGTCTTAACAGTGTAGTATTAATATAAATAACTGTTTAGTTTTGTGTGAGTCTTAACAGTGTAATATTAATGTAAATAACTGTTTAGTTTTGTGTGAGTCTTAACAGTGTAGTATTAATGTAAATAACTGTTTAGTTTTGTGTGAGTCTTAACAGTGTAGTATTAATGTAAATAACTGTTTAGTTTTGTGTGAGTCTTAACAGTGTAGTATTAATGTAAATAACTGTTTAGTTTTGTGTGAGTCTTAACAGTGTAGTATTAATGTAAATAACTGTTTAGTTTTGTGTGAGTCTTAACAGTGTAGTATTAATGTAAATAACTGTTTAGTTTTGTGTGAGTCTTAACAGTGTAGTATTAATGTAAATAACTGTTTAGTTTTGTGTGAGTCTTAACAGTGTAGTATTAATGTAAATAACTGTTTAGTTTTGTGTGAGTCTTAACAGTGTAGTATTAATGTAAATAACTGTTTAGTTTTGTGTGAGTCTTAACAGTGTAGTATTAATGTAAATAACTGTTTAGTTTTGTGTGAGTCTTAACAGTGTAGTATTAATGTAAATAACTGTTTAGTTTTGTGTGAGTCTTAACAGTGTAGTATTAATGTAAATAACTGTTTAGTTTTGTGTGAGTCTTAACAGTGTAGTATTAATGTAAATAACTGTTTAGTTTTGTGTGAGTCTTAACAGTGTAGTATTAATGTAAATAACTGTTTAGTTTTGTCTGAGTCTTAACAGTGTAGTATTAATGTAAATAACTGTTTAGTTTTGTGTGAGTCTTAACAGTGTAATATTAATGTAAATAACTGTTTAGTTTTGTGTGAGTCTTAACAGTGTAGTATTAATGTAAATAACTGTTTAGTTTTGTGTGAGTCTTAACAGTGTAATATTAATGTAAATAACTGTTTAGTTTTGTGTGAGTCTTAACAGTGTAGTATTAATGTAAATAACTGTTTAGTTTTGTGTGAGTCTTAACAGTGTAGTATTAATGTAAATAACTGTTTAGTTTTGTGTGAGTCTTAACAGTGTAGTATTAATGTAAATAACTGTTTAGTTTTGTGTGAGTCTTAACAGTGTAGTATTAATGTAAATAACTGTTTAGTTTTGTGTGAGTCTTAACAGTGTAGTATTAATGTAAATAACTGTTTAGTTTTGTGTGAGTCTTAACAGTGTAATATTAATGTAAATAACTGTTTAGTTTTGTGTGAGTCTTAACAGTGTAGTATTAATGTAAATAACTGTTTAGTTTTGTGTGAGTCTTAACAGTGTAGTATTAATGTAAATAACTGTTTAGTTTTGTGTGAGTCTTAACAGTGTAGTATTAATGTAAATAACTGTTTAGTTTTGTGTGAGTCTTAACAGTGTAGTATTAATGTAAATAACTGTTTAGTTTTGTGTGAGTCTTAACAGTGTAGTATTAATGTAAATAACTGTTTAGTTTTGTGTGAGTCTTAACAGTGTAGTATTAATGTAAATAACTGTTTAGTTTTGTGTGAGTCTTAACAGTGTAGTATTAATGTAAATAACTGTTTAGTTTTGTGTGAGTCTTAACAGTGTAGTATTAATGTAAATAACTGTTTAGTTTTGTCTGAGTCTTAACAGTGTAGTATTAATGTAAATAACTGTTTAGTTTTGTGTGAGTCTTAACAGTGTAGTATTAATGTAAATAACTGTTTAGTTTTGTGTGAGTCTTAACAGTGTAGTATTAATGTAAATAACTGTTTAGTTTTGTGTGAGTCTTAACAGTGTAGTATTAATGTAAATAACTGTTTAGTTTTGTGTGAGTCTTAACAGTGTAGTATTAATGTAAATAACTGTTTAGTTTTGTGTGAGTCTTAACAGTGTAATATTAATGTAAATAACTGTTTAGTTTTGTGTGAGTCTTAACAGTGTAGTATTAATGTAAATAACTGTTTAGTTTTGTGTGAGTCTTAACAGTGTAGTATTAATGTAAATAACTGTTTAGTTTTGTCTGAGTCTTAACAGTGTAGTATTAATGTAAATAACTGTTTAGTTTTGTGTGAGTCTTAACAGTGTAATATTAATATAAATAACTGTTTAGTTTTGTGTGAGTCTTAACAGTGTAATATTAATGTAAATAACTGTTTAGTTTTGTGTGAGTCTTAACAGTGTAGTATTAATGTAAATAACTGTTTAGTTTTGTGTGAGTCTTAACAGTGTAGTATTAATGTAAATAACTGTTTAGTTTTGTGTGAGTCTTAACAGTGTAGTATTAATGTAAATAACTGTTTAGTTTTGTGTGAGTCTTAACAGTGTAGTATTAATGTAAATAACTGTTTAGTTTTGTGTGAGTCTTAACAGTGTAGTATTAATGTAAATAACTGTTTAGTTTTGTGTGAGTCTTAACAGTGTAATATTAATGTAAATAACTGTTTAGTTTTGTGTGAGTCTTAACAGTGTAGTATTAATGTAAATAACTGTTTAGTTTTGTCTGAGTCTTAACAGTGTAGTATTAATGTAAATAACTGTTTAGTTTTGTGTGAGTCTTAACAGTGTAGTATTAATGTAAATAACTGTTTAGTTTTGTGTGAGTCTTAACAGTGTAGTATTAATGTAAATAACTGTTTAGTTTTGTGTGAGTCTTAACAGTGTAGTATTAATATAAATAACTGTTTAGTTTTGTGTGAGTCTTAACAGTGTAATATTAATGTAAATAACTGTTTAGTTTTGTGTGAGTCTTAACAGTGTAATATTAATGTAAATAACTGTTTAGTTTTGTGTGAGTCTTAACAGTGTAGTATTAATGTAAATAACTGTTTAGTTTTGTGTGAGTCTTAACAGTGTAGTATTAATGTAAATAACTGTTTAGTTTTGTGTGAGTCTTAACAGTGTAATATTAATGTAATAACTGTTTAGTTTTGTGTGAGTCTTAACAGTGTAGTATTAATGTAAATAACTGTTTAGTTTTGTGTGAGTCTTAACAGTGTAGTATTAATGTAAATAACTGTTTAGTTTTGTGTGAGTCTTAACAGTGTAGTATTAATGTAAATAACTGTTTAGTTTTGTCTGAGTCTTAACAGTGTAGTATTAATGTAAATAACTGTTTAGTTTTGTGTGAGTCTTAACAGTGTAGTATTAATGTAAATAACTGTTTAGTTCTCTGTGAGTCTTAACAGTGTAATATTAATGTAAATGTAAATAACTGTTTAGTTTTGTGTGAGTCTTAACAGTGTAGTATTAATGTAAATAACTGTTTAGTTTTGTGTGAGGCTTAACAGTGTAGTATTAATGTAAATAACTGTTTAGTTTTGTGTGAGTCTTAACAGTGTAGTATTAATGTAAATAACTGTTTAGTTTTGTGTGAGTCTTAACAGTGTAGTATTAATGTAAATAACTGTTTAGTTTTGTGTGAGTCTTAACAGTGTAGTATTAATGTAAATAACTGTTTAGTTTTGTGTGAGTCTTAACAGTGTAGTATTAATGTAAATAACTGTTTAGTTTTGTGTGAGTCTTAACAGTGTAATATTAATGTAAATAACTGTTTAGTTTTGTGTGAGTCTTAACAGTGTAATATTAATGTAAATAACTGTTTAGTTTTGTGTGAGTCTTAACAGTGTAGTATTAATGTAAATAACTGTTTAGTTTTGTGTGAGTCTTAACAGTGTAGTATTAATGTAAATAACTGTTTAGTTTTGTGTGAGTCTTAACAGTGTAGTATTAATGTAAATAACTGTTTAGTTTTGTGTGAGTCTTAACAGTGTAGTATTAATGTAAATAACTGTTTAGTTTTGTGTGAGTCTTAACAGTGTAGTATTAATGTAAATAACTGTTTAGTTTTGTGTGAGTCTTAACAGTGTAGTATTAATGTAAATAACTGTTTAGTTTTGTGTGAGTCTTAACAGTGTAATATTAATGTAAATAACTGTTTAGTTTTGTGTGAGTCTTAACAGTGTAGTATTAATGTAAATAACTGTTTAGTTTTGTGTGAGTCTTAACAGTGTAATATTAATGTAAATAACTGTTTAGTTTTGTGTGAGTCTTAACAGTGTAGTATTAATGTAAATAACTGTTTTGTGTGAGTCTTAACAGTGTTTGTAAATAACTGAGTCTTAACAGTGTAGTATTAATGTAAATAACTGTTTAGTTTTGTGTGAGTCTTAACAGTGTAGTATTAATGTAAATAACTGTTTAGTTTTGTGTGAGTCTTAACAGTGTAGTATTAATGTAAATAACTGTTTAGTTTTGTGTGAGTCTTAACAGTGTAGTATTAATGTAAATAACTGTTTAGTTTTGTGTGAGTCTTAACAGTGTAGTATTAATGTAAATAACTGTTTAGTTTTGTGTGAGTCTTAACAGTGTAGTATTAATGTAAATAACTGTTTAGTTTTGTGTGAGTCTTAACAGTTTAGTATTAATGTAAATAACTGTTTAGTTTTGTGTTCGTCTTACCAGTATAGTATTAATGTAAATAACTGTTTAGTTTTGTGTGAGTCTTAATAGTGTAATATTAATGTAAAAAACAGTTTTGTTTTGTGTTAGTCTTTACAGTGTAGTATTAATGTAAATAACTGTTTAGTTTTGTGTGAGTCTTAACAGTGTAGTATTAATGTAAATAACTGTTTAGTTTTGTCTGAGTCTTAACAGTGTAGTATTAATGTAAATAACTGTTTAGTTTTGTGTGAGTCTTAACAGTGTAGTATTAATGTAAATAACTGTTTAGTTTTGTGTGAGTCTTAACAGTGTAGTATTAATGTAAATAACTGTTTAGTTTTGTGTGAGTCTTAACAGTATAGTATTAATGTAAATAACTGTTTAGTTTTGTCTGAGTCTTAACAGTTTAGTATTAATGTAAATAACTTTTTAGTTTTGTCTGAGTCTTCACAGTGGTTATTAATGTAAATAACTGCTTAGTTTTGTCTGAGTCTTAACAGTGTAGTATTAATGTAAATAACATTATAGTTTTCTGTGAGTTTTAACAGTGTAGTATTAATGTAAATAACTGTTTAGTTTTGTGTGAGTCTTAAAGTGTAGTATTAATGTAAATAACTGTTTAGTTTTGTGTCAGTCTTAACAGTCTAGAGTTAATGTCAATAACTGTTTAGTTTTGTGTGAGTCTTAACAGTGTAATATTAATGTAAATAACTGTTTAGTTTTGTGAGAGTCTTAACAGTGTAGTATTAATGTAAATAACTGTTTTGTTTTGTCTGAGTCTTAACAGTGTAGTATTAATGTAAATAACTGTTTAGTTTTGTGTTCGTCTTACCAGTATAGTATTAATGTAAATAACTGTTTAGTTTTGTGTGAGTCTTAACAGTGTAGTATTAATGTAAATAACTGTTTAGTTTTGTGTGAGTCTTAACAGTGTAGTATTAATGTAAATAACTGTTTAGTTTTGTGTGAGTCTTAACAGTGTAGTATTAATGTAAATAACTGTTTAGTTTTGTGTGAGTCTTAACAGTGTAGTATTAATGTAAATAACTGTTTAGTTTTGTGTGAGTCTTAACAGTGTAGTATTAATGTAAATAACTGTTTAGTTTTGTGTGAGTCTTAACAGTGTAGTATTAATGTAAATAACTGTTTAGTTTTGTGTGAGTCTTAACAGTGTAGTATTAATGTAAATAACTGTTTAGTTTTGTGTGAGTCTTAACAGTGTAGTATTAATGTAAATAACTGTTTAGTTTTGTGTGAGTCTTAACAGTGTAGTATTAATGTAAATAACTGTTTAGTTTTGTGTGAGTCTTAACAGTGTAGTATTAATGTAAATAACTGTTTAGTTTTGTCTGAGTCTTAACAGTGTAGTATTAATGTAAATAACTGTTTAGTTTTGTGTGAGTCTTAACAGTGTAGTATTAATGTAAATAACTGTTTAGTTTTGTGTGAGTCTTAACAGTGTAGTATTAATGTAAATAACTGTTTAGTTTTGTGTGAGTCTTAACAGTGTAGTATTAATGTAAATAACTGTTTAGTTTTGTGTGAGTCTTAACAGTGTAGTATTAATGTAAATAACTGTTTAGTTTTGTGTGAGTCTTAACAGTGTAGTATTAATGTAAATAACTGTTTAGTTTTGTGTGAGTCTTAACAGTGTAGTATTAATGTAAATAACTGTTTAGTTTTGTGTGAGTCTTAACAGTGTAGTATTAATGTAAATAACTGTTTAGTTTTGTGTGAGTCTTAACAGTGTAGTATTAATGTAAATAACTGTTTAGTTTTGTGTGAGTCTTAACAGTGTAGTATTAATGTAAATAACTGTTTAGTTTTGTCTGAGTCTTAACAGTGTAGTATTAATGTAAATAACTGTTTAGTTTTGTGTGAGTCTTAACAGTGTAGTATTAATGTAAATAACTGTTTAGTTTTGTGTGAGTCTTAACAGTGTAGTATTAATGTAAATAACTGTTTAGTTTTGTGTGAGTCTTAACAGTGTAGTATTAATGTAAATAACTGTTTAGTTTTGTGTGAGTCTTAACAGTGTAGTATTAATGTAAATAACTGTTTAGTTTTGTGTGAGTCTTAACAGTGTAGTATTAATGTAAATAACTGTTTAGTTTTGTGTGAGTCTTAACAGTGTAGTATTAATGTAAATAACTGTTTAGTTTTGTGTGAGTCTTAACAGTGTAGTATTAATGTAAATAACAGTGTAATTTAATGTAAATAACTGTTTAGTTTTGTGAGTCTTAACAGTGTAGTATTAATGTAAATAACTGTTTAGTTTTGTGTGAGTCTTAACAGTGTAATATTAATGTAAATAACTGTTTAGTTTTGTGTGAGTCTGAGTCTTAACAGTGTAGTCTAGTAATATAATGTAAATAACTGTTTAGTTTTGTGTGAGTCTTAACAGTGTAGTATTAATATAAATAACTGTTTAGTTTTGTGTGAGTCTTAACAGTGTAGTATTAATGTAAATAACTGTTTAGTTTTGTGTGAGTCTTAACAGTGTAGTATTAATGTAAATAACTGTTTAGTTTTGTGTGAGTCTTAACAGTGTAGTATTAATGTAAATAACTGTTTAGTTTTGTGTGAGTCTTAACAGTGTAATATTAATGTAAATAACTGTTTAGTTTTGTGTGAGTCTTAACAGTGTAGTATTAATGTAAATAACTGTTTAGTTTTGTGTGAGTCTTAACAGTGTAGTATTAATGTAAATAACTGTTTAGTTTTGTGTGAGTCTTAACAGTGTAGTATTAATGTAAATAACTGTTTAGTTTTGTGTGAGTCTTAACAGTGTAGTATTAATGTAAATAACTGTTTAGTTTTGTCTGAGTCTTAACAGTGTAGTATTAATGTAAATAACTGTTTAGTTTTGTGTGAGTCTTAACAGTGTAGTATTAATGTAAATAACTGTTTAGTTTTGTGTGAGTCTTAACAGTGTAGTATTAATGTAAATAACTGTTTAGTTTTGTGTGAGTCTTAACAGTGTAGTATTAATGTAAATAACTGTTTAGTTTTGTGTGAGTCTTAACAGTGTAGTATTAATGTAAATAACTGTTTAGTTTTGTGTGAGTCTTAACAGTGTAGTATTAATGTAAATAACTGTTTAGTTTTGTGTGAGTCTTAACAGTGTAGTATTAATGTAAATAACTGTTTAGTTTTGTGTGAGTCTTAACAGTGTAGTATTAATGTAAATAACTGTTTAGTTTTGTGTGAGTCTTAACAGTGTAATATTAATGTAAATAACTGTTTAGTTTTGTGTGAGTCTTAACAGTGTATTATTAATGTAAATAACTGTTTAGTTTGTTTAGTGTGAGTCTTAACAGTGTAGTATTAATGTAAATAACTGTTTAGTTTTGTGTGAGTCTTAACAGTGTAGTATTAATGTAAATAACTGTTTAGTTTTGTGTGAGTCTTAACAGTGTAGTATTAATGTAAATAACTGTTTAGTTTTGTGTGAGTCTTAACAGTGTAGTATTAATGTAAATAACTGTTTAGTTTTGTGTGAGTCTTAACAGTGTAATATTAATGTAAATAACTGTTTAGTTTTGTGTGAGTCTTAACAGTGTAGTATTAATGTAAATAACTGTTTAGTTTTGTGTGAGTCTTAACAGTGTAGTATTAATGTAAATAACTGTTTAGTTTTGTGTGAGTCTTAACAGTGTAGTATTAATGTAAATAACTGTTTAGTTTTGTCTGAGTCTTAACAGTGTAGTATTAATGTAAATAAATATTTAGTTTTGTGTGAGTCTTAACAGTGTAGTATTAATGTAAATAACTGTTTAGTTTTGTGTGAGTCTTAACAGTGTAGTATTAATGTAAATAACTGTTTAGTTTTGTGTGAGTCTTAACAGTGTAGTATTAATGTAAATAACTGTTTAGTTTTGTGTGAGTCTTAACAGTGTAGTATTAATGTAAATAACTGTTTAGTTTTGTCTGAGTCTTAACAGTGTAGTATTAATGTAAATAACTGTTTAGTTTTGTGTGAGTCTTAACAGTGTAGTATTAATGTAAATAACTGTTTAGTTTTGTGTGAGTCTTAACAGTGTAGTATTAATGTAAATAACTGTTTAGTTTTGTGTGAGTCTTAACAGTGTAGTATTAATGTAAATAACTGTTTAGTTTTGTGTGAGTCTTAACAGTGTAGTATTAATGTAAATAACTGTTTAGTTTTGTCTGAGTTTTAACAGTTTACTATTAGTATAAATAACTGTTTAGTTTTGTGTGAGTTTTAACAGTGTAGTATTAATTTCAATAACTGTTTTGTTCTGTGTCAGTCTTAACAGTGTACTGTTTAGTTTTGTGTGAGTCTTAACAGTGTAATATTAATGTAAATAACTGTTTAGTTTTGTGTGAGTCTTAACAGTGTAGTATTAATGTAAATAACTGTTTAGTTTTGTGTGAGTCTTAACAGTGTAGTATTAATGTAAATAACTGTTTAGTTTTGTGTGAGTCTTAACAGTGTAGTATTAATGTAAATAACTGTTTAGTTTTGTGTGAGTCTTAACAGTGTAATATTAATGTAAATAACTGTTTAGTTTTGTCTTAACAGTGTAGTCTTAATGTAAATAACAGTGTAACAGTATATTAATGTAAATAACTGTTTAGTTTTGTGTGAGTCTTAACAGTGTAGTATTAATGTAAATAACTGTTTAGTTTTGTGTGAGTCTTAACAGTGTAGTATTAATGTAAATAACTGTTTAGTTTTGTCTGAGTCTTAACAGTGTAGTATTAATGTAAATAACTGTTTAGTTTTGTGTGAGTCTTAACAGTGTAGTATTAATGTAAATAACTTTTTAGTTTTGTGTGAGTCTTAACAGTGTAAATAAATAACTGTTTAGTTTTGTGTGAGTTTTAACAGTGTAGTATTAATGTAAATAACTGTTTAGTTTTGTGTGAGTCTTAACAGTGTAGTATTAATGTAAATAACTGTTTAGTTTTGTGTGAGTTTTAACAGTGTAGTATTAATGTAAATAACTGTTTAGTTTTGTGTGTCTTAACAGTGTAAATAACTGTTTAGTCTTAGTCTTAACAGTGTAGTATTAATGTAAATAACTGTTTAGTTTTGTGTGAGTCTTAACAGTGTAGTATTAATGTAAATAACTGTTTAGTTTTGTGTGAGTCTTAACAGTGTAGTATTAATGTAAATAACTGTTTAGTTTTGTGTGAGTCTTAACAGTGTAATATTAATGTAAATAACTGTTTAGTTTTGTGTGAGTCTTAACAGTGTAGTATTAATGTAAATAACTGTTTAGTTTTGTGTGAGTCTTAACAGTGTAGTATTAATGTAAATAACTGTTTAGTTTTGTGTGAGTCTTAACAGTGTAGTATTAATGTAAATAACTGTTTAGTTTTGTGTGAGTCTTAACAGTGTAGTATTAATGTAAATAACTGTTTAGTTTTGTTGTGAGTCTTAACAGTGAGTCTTAACAGTGTAGTATTAATGTAAATAACTGTTTAGTTTTGTGTGAGTCTTAACAGTGTAGTATTAATGTAAATAACTGTTTAGTTTTGTGTGAGTCTTAACAGTGTAGTATTAATGTAAATAACTGTTTTGTTTTGTGTGAGTCTTAACAGTGTAGTATTAATGTAAATAACTGTTTAGTTTTGTGTGAGTCTTAACAGTGTAATATTAATGTAAATAACTGTTTAGTTTTGTGTGAGTCTTAACAGTGTAGTATTAATGTAAATAACTGTTTAGTTTTGTGTGAGTCTTAACAGTGTAGTATTAATGTAAATAACTGTTTAGTTTTGTGTGAGTCTTAACAGTGTAGTATTAATGTAAATAACTGTTTAGTTTTGTGTGAGTCTTAACAGTGTAGTATTAATGTAAATAACTGTTTAGTTTTGTGTGAGTCTTAACAGTGTAGTATTAATGTAAATAACTGTTTAGTTTTGTGTGAGTCTTAACAGTGTAGTATTAATGTAAATAACTGTTTAGTTTTGTGTGAGTCTTAACAGTGTAGTATTAATGTAAATAACTGTTTAGTTTTGTGTGAGTCTTAACAGTGTAGTATTAATGTAAATAACTGTTTAGTTTTGTGTGAGTCTTAACAGTGTAGTATTAATGTAAATAACTGTTTAGTTTTGTGTGAGTCTTAACAGTGTAGTATTAATGTAAATAACTGTTTAGTTTTGTGTGAGTCTTAACAGTGTAGTATTAATGTAAATAACTGTTTAGTTTTGTGTGAGTCTTAACAGTGTAGTATTAATGTAAATAACTGTTTAGTTTTGTGTGAGTCTTAACAGTGTAGTATTAATGTAAATAACTGTTTAGTTTTGTGTGAGTCTTAACAGTGTAGTATTAATGTAAATAACTGTTTAGTTTTGTGTGAGTCTTAACAGTGTAGTATTAATGTAAATAACTGTTTAGTTTTGTGTGAGTCTTAACAGTGTAGTATTAATGTAAATAACTGTTTAGTTTTGTGTGAGTCTTAACAGTGTAGTATTAATGTAAATAACTGTTTAGTTTTGTGTGAGTCTTAACAGTGTAGTATTAATGTAAATAACTGTTTAGTTTTGTGTGAGTCTTAACAGTGTAGTATTAATGTAAATAACTGTTTAGTTTTGTGTGAGTCTTAACAGTGTAGTATTAATGTAAATAACTGTTTAGTTTTGTGTGAGTCTTAACAGTGTAGTATTAATGTAAATAACTGTTTAGTTTTGTGTGAGTCTTAACAGTGTAGTATTAATGTAAATAACTGTTTAGTTTTGTGTGAGTCTTAACAGTGTAGTATTAATGTAAATAACTGTTTAGTTTTGTGTGAGTCTTAACAGTGTAGTATTAATTTAAATAACTGTTTAGTTTTGTGTGAGTCTTAACAGTGTAATATTAATGTAAATAACTGTTTAGTTTTGTGTGAGTCTTAACAGTGTAGTATTAATGTAAATAACTGTTTAGTTTTGTGTGAGTCTTAACAGTGTAGTATTAATGTAAATAACTGTTTAGTTTTGTGTGAGTCTTAACAGTGTAGTATTAATGTAAATAACTGTTTAGTTTTGTGTGAGTCTTAACAGTGTAGTATTAATGTAAATAACTGTTTAGTTTTGTGTGAGTCTTAACAGTCTAGTATTAATGTAAATAACTGTTTAGTTTTGTGTGAGTCTTAACAGTGTAGTATTAATGTAAATAACTGTTTAGTTTTGTGTGAGTCTTAACAGTGTAATATTAATGTAAATAACTGTTTAGTTTTGTGTGAGTCTTAACAGTGTAATATTAATGTAAATAACTGTTTAGTTTTGTGTGAGTCTTAACAGTGTAGTATTAATATGTTTTAACAGTTTTGTAAATAACTGAGTCTTAACAGTGTAGTATTAATGTAAATAACTGTTTAGTTTTGTGTGAGTCTTAACAGTGTAGTATTAATGTAAATAACTGTTTAGTTTTGTGTGAGTCTTAACAGTGTAATATTAATGTAAATAACTGTTTAGTTTTGTGTGAGTCTTAACAGTGTAATATTAATGTAAATAACTGTTTAGTTTTGTGTGAGTCTTAACAGTGTAGTATTAATGTAAATAACTGTTTAGTTTTGTGTGAGTCTTAACAGTGTAGTATTAATGTAAATAACTGTTTAGTTTTGTGTGAGTCTTAACAGTGTAGTATTAATGTAAATAACTGTTTAGTTTTGTGTGAGTCTTAACAGTGTAGTATTAATGTAAATAACTGTTTAGTTTTGTGTGAGTCTTAACAGTGTAGTATTAATGTAAATAACTGTTTAGTTTTGTGTGAGTCTTAACAGTGTAGTATTAATGTAAATAACTGTTTAGTTTTGTGTGAGTCTTAACAGTGTAGTATTAATTTAAATAACTGTTTAGTTTTGTTTTAGTCTTAACAGTGTAGTATTAATGTAAATAACTGTTTGGTTTTGTGTGAATCTTAACAGTGTAGTATTAATGTAAATAAATATGTAGTTTTGTGTGAGTCTTAACAGTGTAGTATTAATGTAAATAACTGTTTAGTTTTGTGTGAGTCTTAACAGTGTAGTATTAATGTAAATAACTGTTTAGTTTTGTGTGAGTCTTAACAGTGTAGTATTAATGTAAATAACTGTTTAGTTTTGTGTGAGTCTTAACAGTGTAGTATTAATGTAAATAACTGTTTAGTTTTGTGTGAGTCTTAACAGTGTAATATTAATGTAAATAACTGTTTAGTTTTGTGTGAGTCTTAATAGTGTAGTATTAATGTAAATAACTGTTTAGTTTTGTGTGAGTCTTAACAGTGTAGTATTAATGTAAATAACTGTTTAGTTTTGTGTGAGTCTTAACAGTGTAGTATTAATGTAAATAACTGTTTAGTTTTGTGTGAGTCTTAACAGTGTAGTATTAATGTAAATAACTGTTTAGTTTTGTGTGAGTCTTAACAGTGTAGTATTAATGTAAATAACTGTTTAGTTTTGTGTGAGTCTTAACAGTGTAGTATTAATGTAAATAACTGTTTAGTTTTGTGTGAGTCTTAACAGTGTAGTATTAATGTAAATAACTGTTTAGTTTTGTGTGAGTCTTAACAGTGTAGTATTAATGTAAATAACTGTTTAGTTTTGTGTGAGTCTTAACAGTGTAGTATTAATGTAAATAACTGTTTAGTTTTGTGTGAGTCTTAACAGTGTAGTATTAATGTAAATAACTGTTTAGTTTTGTGTGAGTCTTAACAGTGTAATATTAATGTAAATAACTGTTTAGTTTTGTGTGAGTCTTAACAGTGTAGTATTAATGTAAATAACTGTTTAGTTTTGTGTGAGTCTTAACAGTGTAGTATTAATGTAAATAACTGTTTAGTTTTGTGTGAGTCTTAACAGTGTAGTATTAATGTAAATAACTGTTTAGTTTTGTGTGAGTCTTAACAGTGTAGTATTAATGTAAATAACTGTTTAGTTTTGTGTGAGTCTTAACAGTGTAGTATTAATGTAAATAACTGTTTAGTTTTGTGTGAGTCTTAACAGTGTAGTATTAATGTAAATAACTGTTTAGTTTTGTGTGAGTCTTAACAGTGTAGTATTAATGTAAATAACTGTTTAGTTTTGTGTGAGTCTTAACAGTGTAATATTAATGTAAATAACTGTTTAGTTTTGTGTGAGTTTTGTTAACAGTGTAGTATTAATGTAAATAACTGTTTAGTTTTGTGTGAGTCTTAACAGTGTAGTATTAATGTAAATAACTGTTTAGTTTTGTGTGAGTCTTAACAGTGTAGTATTAATGTAAATAACTGTTTAGTTTTGTGTGAGTCTTAACAGTGTAGTATTAATGTAAATAACTGTTTAGTTTTGTGTGAGTCTTAACAGTGTAGTATTAATGTAAATAAATAACTGTTTAGTTTTGTGTGAGTCTTAACAGTGTAGTATTAATGTAAATAACTGTTTAGTTTTGTGTGAGTCTTAACAGTGTAGTATTAATGTAAATAACTGTTTAGTTTTGTGTGAGTCTTAACAGTGTAGTATTAATGTAAATAACTGTTTAGTTTTGTGTGAGTCTTAACAGTGTAGTATTAATGTAAATAACTGTTTAGTTTTGTGTGAGTCTTAACAGTGTAGTATTAATGTAAATAACTGTTTAGTTTTGTGTGAGTCTTAACAGTGTAGTATTAATGTAAATAACTGTTTAGTTTTGTGTGAGTCTTAACAGTGTAGTATTAATGTAAATAACTGTTTAGTTTTGTGTGAGTCTTAACAGTGTAATATTAATGTAAATAACTGTTTAGTTTTGTGTGAGTCTTAACAGTGTAGTATTAATGTAAATAACTGTTTAGTTTTGTGTGAGTCTTAACAGTGTAGTATTAATGTAAATAACTGTTTAGTTTTGTGTGAGTCTTAACAGTGTAATATTAATGTAAATAACTGTTTAGTTTTGTGTGAGTCTTAACAGTGTAGTATTAATGTAAATAACTGTTTAGTTTTGTGTGAGTCTTAACAGTGTAGTATTAATGTAAATAACTGTTTAGTTTTGTGTGAGTCTTAACAGTGTAGTATTAATGTAAATAACTGTTTAGTTTTGTGTGAGTCTTAACAGTGTAGTATTAATGTAAATAACTGTTTAGTTTTGTGTGAGTCTTAACAGTGTAGTATTAATGTAAATAACTGTTTAGTTTTGTGTGAGTCTTAACAGTGTAGTATTAATGTCAATAACTGTTTAGTTTTGTGTGAGTCTTAACAGTGTAATATTAATGTAAATAACTGTTTAGTTTTGTGTGAGTCTTAACAGTGTAGTATTAATGTAAATAACTGTTTAGTTTTGTGTGAGTCTTAACAGTGTAGTATTAATGTAAATAACTGTTTAGTTTTGTGTGAGTCTTAACAGTGAGTCTTAAGTCAGTGTAGTATTAATGTAAATAACTGTTTAGTTTTGTGTGAGTCTTAACAGTGTAGTATTAATGTAAATAACTGTTTAGTTTTGTGTGAGTCTTAACAGTGTAGTATTAATGTAAATAACTGTTTAGTTTTGTGTGAGTCTTAACAGTGTAGTATTAATGTAAATAACTGTTTAGTTTTGTGTGAGTCTTAACAGTGTAGTATTAATGTAAATAACTGTTTAGTTTTGTGTGAGTCTTAACAGTGTAGTATTAATGTAAATAACTGTTTAGTTTTGTGTGAGTCTTAACAGTGTAGTATTAATGTAAATAACTGTTTAGTTTTGTGTGAGTCTTAACAGTGTAGTATTAATGTAAATAACTGTTTAGTTTTGTGTGAGTCTTAACAGTGTAGTATTAATGTAAATAACTGTTTAGTTTTGTGTGAGTCTTAACAGTGTAGTATTAATGTAAATAACTGTTTAGTTTTGTGTGAGTCTTAACAGTGTAGTATTAATGTAAATAACTGTTTAGTTTTGTGTGAGTCTTAACAGTGTAGTATTAATGTAAATAACTGTTTAGTTTTGTGTGAGTCTTAACAGTGTAGTATTAATGTAAATAACTGTTTAGTTTTGTGTGAGTCTTAACAGTGTAGTATTAATGTAAATAACTGTTTAGTTTTGTGTGAGTCTTAACAGTGTAGTATTAATGTAAATAACTGTTTAGTTTTGTGTGAGTCTTAACAGTGTAGTATTAATGTAAATAACTGTTTAGTTTTGTGTGAGTCTTAACAGTGTAATATTAATGTAAATAACTGTTTAGTTTTGTGTGAGTCTTAACAGTGTAATATTAATGTAAATAACTGTTTAGTTTTGTGTGAGTCTTAACAGTGTAGTATTAATGTAAATAACTGTTTAGTTTTGTGTGAGTCTTAACAGTGTAGTATTAATGTAAATAACTGTTTAGTTTTGTGTGAGTCTTAACAGTGTAGTATTAATGTAAATAACTGTTTAGTTTTGTGTGAGTCTTAACAGTGTAGTATTAATGTAAATAACTGTTTAGTTTTGTGTGAGTCTTAACAGTGTAGTATTAATGTAAATAACTGTTTAGTTTTGTGTGAGTCTTAACAGTGTAGTATTAATGTAAATAACTGTTTAGTTTTGTGTGAGTCTTAACAGTGTAGTATTAATGTAAATAACTGTTTAGTTTTGTGTGAGTCTTAACAGTGTAGTATTAATGTAAATAACTGTTTAGTTTTGTGTGAGTCTTAACAGTGTAGTATTAATGTAAATAACTGTTTAGTTTTGTGTGAGTCTTAACAGTGTAGTATTAATGTAAATAACTGTTTAGTTTGTGTGAGTCTTAACAGTGTAGTATTACTTTCAATAACTGTTTAGTTTTGTGTGAGTCTTAACAGTGTAGTATTAATGTAAATAACTGTTTAGTTTTGTGTGAGTCTTAACAGTGTAGTATTAATGTAAATAACTGTTTAGTTTTGTGTGAGTCTTAACAGTGTAGTATTAATGTAAATAACTGTTTAGTTTTGTGTGAGTCTTAACAGTGTAGTGTTAATGTAAATAACTGTTTAGTTTTGTGTGAGTCTTAACAGTGTAATATTAATGTAAATAACTGTTTAGTTTTGTGTGAGTCTTAACAGTGTAGTATTAATGTAAATAACTGTTTAGTTTTGTGTGAGTCTTAACAGTGTAGTATTAATGTAAATAACTGTTTAGTTTTGTGTGAGTCTTAACAGTGTAGTATTAATGTAAATAACTGTTTAGTTTTGTGTGAGTCTTAACAGTGTAGTATTAATGTAAATAACTGTTTAGTTTTGTGTGAGTCTTAACAGTGTAGTATTAATGTAAATAACTGTTTAGTTTTGTGTGAGTCTTAACAGTGTAGTATTAATGTAAATAACTGTTTAGTTTTGTGTGAGTCTTAACAGTGTAGTATTAATGTAAATAACTGTTTAGTTTTGTGTGAGTCTTAACAGTGTAATATTAATGTAAATAACTGTTTAGTTTTGTGTGAGTCTTAACAGTGTAGTATTAATGTAAATAACTGTTTAGTTTTGTGTGAGTCTTAACAGTGTAGTATTAATGTAAATAACTGTTTAGTTTTGTGTGAGTCTTAACAGTGTAGTATTAATGTAAATAACTGTTTAGTTTTGTGTGAGTCTTAACAGTGTAGTATTAATGTAAATAACTGTTTAGTTTTGTGTGAGTCTTAACAGTGTAGTATTAATGTAAATAACTGTTTAGTTTTGTGTGAGTCTTAACAGTGTAGTATTAATGTAAATAACTGTTTAGTTTTGTGTGAGTCTTAACAGTGTAGTATTAATGTAAATAACTGTTTAGTTTTGTCTTAACAGTGTAGTCTTAATGTAAATAACAGTTTTGTAGTATTAATGTAAATAACTGTTTAGTTTTGTGTGAGTCTTAACAGTGTAGTATTAATGTAAATAACTGTTTAGTTTTGTGTGAGTCTTAACAGTGTAGTATTAATGTAAATAACTGTTTAGTTTTGTGTGAGTCTTAACAGTGTAGTATTAATGTAAATAACTGTTTAGTTTTGTGTGAGTCTTAACAGTGTAGTATTAATGTAAATAACTGTTTAGTTTTGTGTGAGTCTTAACAGTGTAGTATTAATGTAAATAACTGTTTAGTTTTGTGTGAGTCTTAACAGTGTAGTATTAATGTAAATAACTGTTTAGTTTTGTGTGAGTCTTAACAGTGTAGTATTAATGTAAATAACTGTTTAGTTTTGTGTGAGTCTTAACAGTGTAGTATTAATGTAAATAACTGTTTAGTTTTGTCTGAGTCTTAACAGTGTAGTATTAATGTAAATAACTGTTTAGTTTTGTGTGAGTCTTAACAGTGTAATATTAATGTAAATAACTGTTTAGTTTTGTGTGAGTCTTAACAGTGTAGTATTAATGTAAATAACTGTTTAGTTTTGTGTGAGTCTTAACAGTGTAGTATTAATGTAAATAACTGTTTAGTTTTGTGTGAGTCTTAACAGTGTAGTATTAATGTAAATAACTGTTTAGTTTTGTGTGAGTCTTAACAGTGTAGTATTAATGTAAATAACTGTTTAGTTTTGTGTGAGTCTTAACAGTGTAGTATTAATGTAAATAACTGTTTAGTTTTGTCTGAGTCTTAACAGTGTAGTATTAATGTAAATAACTGTTTAGTTTTGTGTGAGTCTTAACAGTGTAGTATTAATGTAAATAACTGTTTAGTTTTGTGTGAGTCTTAACAGTGTAATATTAATGTAAATAACTGTTTAGTTTTGTGTGAGTCTTAACAGTGTAGTATTAATGTAAATAACTGTTTAGTTTTGTGTGAGTCTTAACAGTGTAGTATTAATGTAAATAACTGTTTAGTTTTGTGTGAGTCTTAACAGTGTAGTATTAATGTAAATAACTGTTTAGTTTTGTGTGAGTCTTAACAGTGTAGTATTAATGTAAATAACTGTTTAGTTTTGTGTGAGTCTTAACAGTGTAGTATTAATGTAAATAACTGTTTAGTTTTGTGTGAGTCTTAACAGTGTAGTATTAATGTAAATAACTGTTTAGTTTTGTGTGAGTCTTAACAGTGTAGTATTAATGTAAATAACTGTTTAGTTTTGTGTGAGTCTTAACAGTGTAGTATTAATGTAAATAACTGTTTAGTTTTGTGTGAGTCTTAACAGTGTAGTATTAATGTAAATAACTGTTTAGTTTTGTGTGAGTCTTAACAGTGTAGTATTAATGTAAATAACTGTTTAGTTTTGTGTGAGTCTTAACAGTGTAGTATTAATGTAAATAACTGTTTAGTTTTGTGTGAGTCTTAACAGTGTAGTATTAATGTAAATAACTGTTTAGTTTTGTGTGAGTCTTAACAGTGTAGTATTAATGTAAATAACTGTTTAGTTTTGTGTGAGTCTTAACAGTGTAGTATTAATGTAAATAACTGTTTAGTTTTGTGTGAGTCTTAACAGTGTAGTATTAATGTAAATAACTGTTTAGTTTTGTGTGAGTCTTAACAGTGTAGTATTAATGTAAATAACTGTTTAGTTTTGTGTGAGTCTTAACAGTGTAGTATTAATGTAAATAACTGTTTAGTTTTGTGTGAGTCTTAACAGTGTAGTATTAATGTAAATAACTGTTTAGTTTTGTGTGAGTCTTAACAGTGTAGTATTAATGTAAATAACTGTTTAGTTTTGTGTGAGTCTTAACAGTGTAATATTAATGTAAATAACTGTTTAGTTTTGTGTGAGTCTTAACAGTGTAGTATTAATGTAAATAACTGTTTAGTTTTGTGTGAGTCTTAACAGTGTAGTATTAATGTAAATAACTGTTTAGTTTTGTGTGAGTCTTAACAGTGTAGTATTAATGTAAATAACTGTTTAGTTTTGTGTGAGTCTTAACAGTGTAGTATTAATGTAAATAACTGTTTAGTTTTGTGTGAGTCTTAACAGTGTAGTATTAATGTAAATAACTGTTTAGTTTTGTGTGAGTCTTAACAGTGTAGTATTAATGTAAATAACTGTTTAGTTTTGTGTGAGTCTTAACAGTGTAATATTAATGTAAATAACTGTTTAGTTTTGTGTGAGTCTTAACAGTGTAATATTAATGTAAATAACTGTTTAGTTTTGTGTGAGTCTTAACAGTGTAGTATTAATGTAAATAACTGTTTAGTTTTGTGTGAGTCTTAACAGTGTAGTATTAATGTAAATAACTGTTTAGTTTTGTGTGAGTCTTAACAGTGTAGTATTAATGTAAATAACTGTTTAGTTTTGTGTGAGTCTTAACAGTGTAGTATTAATGTAAATAACTGTTTAGTTTTGTGTGAGTCTTAACAGTGTAGTATTAATGTAAATAACTGTTTAGTTTTGTGTGAGTCTTAACAGTGTAGTATTAATGTAAATAACTGTTTAGTTTTGTGTGAGTCTTAACAGTGTAGTATTAATGTAAATAACTGTTTAGTTTTGTGTGAGTCTTAACAGTGTAGTATTAATGTAAATAACTGTTTAGTTTTGTGTGAGTCTTAACAGTGTAGTATTAATGTAAATAACTGTTTAGTTTTGTGTGAGTCTTAACAGTGTAGTATTAATGTAAATAACTGTTTAGTTTTGTGTGAGTCTTAACAGTGTAGTATTAATGTAAATAACTGTTTAGTTTTGTGTGAGTCTTAACAGTGTAGTATTAATGTAAATAACTGTTTAGTTTTGTGTGAGTCTTAACAGTGTAGTATTAATGTAAATAACTGTTTAGTTTTGTGTGAGTCTTAACAGTGTAGTATTAATGTAAATAACTGTTTAGTTTTGTGTGAGTCTTAACAGTGTAGTATTAATGTAAATAACTGTTTAGTTTTGTGTGAGTCTTAACAGTGTAGTATTAATGTAAATAACTGTTTAGTTTTGTGTGAGTCTTAACAGTGTAGTATTAATGTAAATAACTGTTTAGTTTTGTGTGAGTCTTAACAGTGTAGTATTAATGTAAATAACTGTTTAGTTTTGTGTGAGTCTTAACAGTGTAGTATTAATGTAAATAACTGTTTAGTTTTGTGTGAGTCTTAACAGTGTAGTATTAATGTAAATAACTGTTTAGTTTTGTGTGAGTCTTAACAGTGTAATATTAATGTAAATAACTGTTTAGTTTTGTGTGAGTCTTAACAGTGTAGTATTAATGTAAATAACTGTTTAGTTTTGTGTGAGTCTTAACAGTGTAGTATTAATGTAAATAACTGTTTAGTTTTGTGTGAGTCTTAACAGTGTAGTATTAATGTAAATAACTGTTTAGTTTTGTGTGAGTCTTAACAGTGTAGTATTAATGTAAATAACTGTTTAGTTTTGTGTGAGTCTTAACAGTGTAGTATTAATGTAAATAACTGTTTAGTTTTGTGTGAGTCTTAACAGTGTAGTATTAATGTAAATAACTGTTTAGTTTTGTGTGAGTCTTAACAGTGTAGTATTAATGTAAATAACTGTTTAGTTTTGTGTGAGTCTTAACAGTGTAGTATTAATGTAAATAACTGTTTAGTTTTGTGTGAGTCTTAACAGTGTAGTATTAATGTAAATAACTGTTTAGTTTTGTGTGAGTCTTAACAGTGTAGTATTAATGTAAATAACTGTTTAGTTTTGTGTGAGTCTTAACAGTGTAGTATTAATGTAAATAACTGTTTAGTTTTGTGTGAGTCTTAACAGTGTAGTATTAATGTAAATAACTGTTTAGTTTTGTG
Organism: Tachypleus tridentatus; assembly: GCF_004210375.1. Lineage (NCBI taxonomy): Eukaryota > Metazoa > Arthropoda > Merostomata > Xiphosura > Limulidae > Tachypleus > Tachypleus tridentatus. The sequence continues at coordinate 368,573 of NC_134828.1, forward strand.
TGAGTCTTAACAGTGTAGTATTAATGTAAATAACTGTTTAGTTTTGTGTGAGTCTTAACAGTGTAGTATTAATGTAAATAACTGTTTAGTTTTGTGTGAGTCTTAACAGTGTAGTATTAATGTAAATAACTGTTTAGTTTTGTGTGAGTCTTAACAGTGTAGTATTAATGTAAATAACTGTTTAGTTTTGTGTGAGTCTTAACAGTGTAGTATTAATGTAAATAACTGTTTAGTTTTGTGTGAGTCTTAACAGTGTAGTATTAATGTAAATAACTGTGTAGTTTTGTCTGAGTTTTAACAGTGTAGTGTTAATGTAAATAAGTGTTTAGTTTCGAGTGAGTCTTAACAGTGTAGTATTAATGTAAATAACTGTTTAGTTTTGTGTGAGTCTTAACAGTGTAGTATTAATGTAAATAACTGTTTAGTTTTGTGTGAGTCTTAACAGTGTAGTATTAATGTAAATAACTGTTTAGTTTTGTGTGAGTCATAACAGTGTAATAGTAATGTAAATAACTGTTTAGTTTTGTGTGAGTCTTAACAGTGTAGTATTAATGTAAATAACTGTTTAGTTTTGTGTGAGTCTTAACAGTGTAGTATTAATGTAAATAACTGTTTAGTTTTGTGTGAGTCTTAACAGTGTAGTATTAATGTAAATAACTGTTTAGTTTTGTGTGAGTCTTAACAGTGTAGTATTAATGTAAATAACTGTTTAGTTTTGTGTGAGTCTTAACAGTGTAGTATTAATGTAAATAACTGTTTAGTTTTGTGTGAGTCTTAACAGTGTAGTATTAATGTAAATAACTGTTTAGTTTTGTGTGAGTCTTAACAGTGTAGTATTAATGTAAATAACTGTTTAGTTTTGTGTGAGTCTTAACAGTGTAGTATTAATGTAAATAACTGTTTAGTTTTGTGTGAGTCTTAACAGTGTAGTATTAATGTAAATAACTGTTTAGTTTTGTGTGAGTCTTAACAGTGTAGTATTAATGTAAATAACTGTTTAGTTTTGTGTGAGTCTTAACAGTGTAGTATTAATGTAAATAACTGTTTAGTTTTGTGTGAGTCTTAACAGTGTAGTATTAATGTAAATAACTGTTTAGTTTTGTGTGAGTCTTAACAGTGTAGTATTAATGTAAATAACTGTTTAGTTTTGTGTGAGTCTTAACAGTGTAGTATTAATGTAAATAACTGTTTAGTTTTGTGTGAGTCTTAACAGTGTAGTATTAATGTAAATAACTGTTTAGTTTTGTGTGAGTCTTAACAGTGTAGTATTAATGTAAATAACTGTTTAGTTTTGTGTGAGTCTTAACAGTGTAGTATTAATGTAAATAACTGTTTAGTTTTGTGTGAGTCTTAACAGTGTAGTATTAATGTAAATAACTGTTTAGTTTTGTGTGAGTCTTAACAGTGTAGTATTAATGTAAATAACTGTTTAGTTTTGTCTGAGTCTTAACAGTGTAGTATTAATGTAAATAACTGTTTAGTTTTGTGTGAGTCTTAACAGTGTAGTATTAATGTAAATAACTGTTTAGTTTTGTGTGAGTCTTAACAGTGTAGTATTAATGTAAATAACTGTTTAGTTTTGTGTGAGTCTTAACAGTGTAGTATTAATGTAAATAACTGTTTAGTTTTGTGTGAGTCTTAACAGTGTAGTATTAATGTAAATAACTGTTTAGTTTTGTGTGAGTCTTAACAGTGTAGTATTAATGTAAATAACTGTTTAGTTTTGTGTGAGTCTTAACAGTGTAGTATTAATGTAAATAACTGTTTAGTTTTGTGTGAGTCTTAACAGTGTAGTATTAATGTAAATAACTGTTTAGTTTTGTGTGAGTCTTAACAGTGTAGTATTAATGTAAATAACTGTTTAGTTTTGTGTGAGTCTTAACAGTGGTTATTAATGTAAATAACTGCTTAGTTTTGTTTGAGTCTTAACAGTGTAGTATTAATGTAAATAACTGTTTAGTTTTGTGTGAGTCTTAACAGTGTAGTATTAATGTAAATAACTGTTTAGTTTTGTGTGAGTCTTAACAGTGTAGTATTAATGTAAATAACTGTTTAGTTTTGTGTGAGTCTTAACAGTGTAGTATTAATGTAAATAACTGTTTAGTTTTGTGTGAGTCTTAACAGTGTAGTATTAATGTAAATAACTGTTTAGTTTTGTGTGAGTCTTAACAGTGTAGTATTAATGTAAATAACTGTTTAGTTTTGTGTGAGTCTTAACAGTGTAGTATTAATGTAAATAACTGTTTAGTTTTGTGTGAGTCTTAACAGTGTAATATTAATGTAAATAACTGTTTAGTTTTGTGTGAGTCTTAACAGTGTAGTATTAATGTAAATAACTGTTTAGTTTTGTGTGAGTCTTAACAGTTTAGTATTAATGTAAATAACTGTTTAGTTTTGTGTGAGTCTTAACAGTGTAGTATTAATGTAAATAACTGTTTAGTTTTGTGTGAGTCTTAACAGTGTAGTATTAATGTAAATAACTGTTTAGTTTTGTGTGAGTCTTAACAGTGTAATATTAATGTAAATAACTGTTTAGTTTTGTGTGAGTCTTAACAGTGTAATATTAATGTAAATAACTGTTTAGTTTTGTGTGAGTCTTAACAGTGTAGTATTAATGTAAATAACTGTTTAGTTTTGTGTGAGTCTTAACAGTGTAGTATTAATGTAAATAACTGTTTAGTTTTGTGTGAGTCTTAACAGTGTAGTATTAATGTAAATAACTGTTTAGTTTTGTGTGAGTCTTAACAGTGTAGTATTAATGTAAATAACTGTTTAGTTTTGTGTGAGTCTTAACAGTGTAGTATTAATGTAAATAACTGTTTAGTTTTGTGTGAGTCTTAACAGTGTAGTATTAATGTAAATAACTGTTTAGTTTTGTGTGAGTCTTAACAGTGTAGTATTAATGTAAATAACTGTTTAGTTTTGTGTGAGTCTTAACAGTGTAGTATTAATGTAAATAACTGTTTAGTTTTGTGTGAGTCTTAACAGTGTAGTATTAATGTAAATAACTGTTTAGTTTTGTGTGAGTCTTAACAGTGTAGTATTAATGTAAATAACTGTTTAGTTTTGTGTGAGTCTTAACAGTGTAATATTAATGTAAATAACTGTTTAGTTTTGTGTGAGTCTTAACAGTGTAGTATTAATGTAAATAACTGTTTAGTTTTGTGTGAGTCTTAACAGTGTAGTATTAATGTAAATAACTGTTTAGTTTTGTGTGAGTCTTAACAGTGTAGTATTAATGTAAATAACTGTTTAGTTTTGTGTGAGTCTTAACAGTGTAGTATTAATGTAAATAACTGTTTAGTTTTGTGTGAGTCTTAACAGTGTAGTATTAATGTAAATAACTGTTTAGTTTTGTGTGAGTCTTAACAGTGTAGTATTAATGTAAATAACTGTTTAGTTTTGTGTGAGTCTTAACAGTGTAGTATTAATGTAAATAACTGTTTAGTTTTGTGTGAGTCTTAACAGTGTAGTATTAATGTAAATAACTGTTTAGTTTTGTGTGAGTCTTAACAGTGTAGTATTAATGTAAATAACTGTTTAGTTTTGTGTGAGTCTTAACAGTGTAGTATTAATGTAAATAACTGTTTTTTTGTGTGAGTCTTAACAGTGTAGTATTAATGTAAATAACTGTTTAGTTTTGTGTGAGTCTTAACAGTGTAGTATTAATGTAAATAACTGTTTAGTTTTGTGTGAGTCTTAACAGTGTAGTATTAATGTAAATAACTGTTTAGTTTTGTGTGAGTCTTAACAGTGTAGTATTAATGTAAATAACTGTTTAGTTTTGTGTGAGTCTTAACAGTGTAGTATTAATGTAAATAACTGTTTAGTTTTGTGTGAGTCTTAACAGTGTAGTATTAATGTAAATAACTGTTTAGTTTTGTGTGAGTCTTAACAGTGTAGTATTAATGTAAATAACTGTTTAGTTTTGTGTGAGTCTTAACAGTGTAGTATTAATATAAATAACTGTTTAGTTTTGTGTGAGTCTTAACAGTGTAGTATTAATGTAAATAACTGTTTAGTTTTGTGTGAGTCTTAACAGTGTAGTATTAATGTAAATAACTGTTTAGTTTTGTGTGTGTTTTAACAGTGTAGTATTAATGTAAATAACTGTTTAGTTTTGTGTGAGTCTTAACAGTGTAGTATTAATGTAAATAACTGTTTAGTTTTGTGTGAGTCTTAACAGTGTAGTATTAATGTAAATAACTGTTTAGTTTTGTGTGAGTCTTAACAGTGTAGTATTAATGTAAATAACTGTTTAGTTTTGTGTGAGTCTTAACAGTGTAGTATTAATGTAAATAACTGTTTAGTTTTAGTTTTGTGTGAGTCTTAACAGTGTAGTATTAATGTAAATAACTGTTTAGTTTTGTGTGAGTCTTAACAGTGTAGTATTAATGTAAATAACTGTTTAGTTTTGTGTGAGTCTTAACAGTGTAGTATTAATGTAAATAACTGTTTAGTTTTGTGTGAGTCTTAACAGTGTAGTATTAATGTAAATAACTGTTTAGTTTTGTGTGAGTCTTAACAGTGTAGTATTAATGTAAATAACTGTTTAGTTTTGTGTGACTCGTAACAGTCTAGTATTGATGTAAATAACTGTTTAGTTTAGTTTTGTGTGAGTCTTAACAGTGTAGTATTAATGTAAATAACTGTTTAGTTTTGTGTGAGTCTTAACAGTGTAGTATTAATGTAAATAACTGTTTAGTTTTGTGTGAGTCTTAACAGTGTAGTATTAATGTAAATAACTGTTTAGTTTTGTGTGAGTCTTAACAGTGTAATATTAATGTAAATAACTGTTTAGTTTTGTGTGAGTCTTAACAGTGTAGTATTAATGTAAATAACTGTTTAGTTTTGTGTGAGTCTTAACAGTGTAGTATTAATGTAAATAACTGTTTAGTTTTGTGTGAGTCTTAACAGTGTAGTATTAATGTAAATAACTGTTTAGTTTTGTGTGAGTCTTAACAGTGTAGTATTAATGTAAATAACTGTTTAGTTTTGTGTGAGTCTTAACAGTGTAGTATTAATGTAAATAACTGTTTAGTTTTGTGTGAGTCTTAACAGTGTAGTATTAATGTAAATAACTGTTTAGTTTTGTGTGAGTCTTAACAGTGTAGTATTAATGTAAATAACTGTTTAGTTTTGTGTGAGTCTTAACAGTGTAGTATTAATGTAAATAACTGTTTAGTTTTGTGTGAGTCTTAACAGTGTAATATTAATGTAAATAACTGTTTAGTTTTGTGTGAGTCTTAACAGTGTAGTATTAATGTAAATAACTGTTTAGTTTTGTGTGAGTCTTAACAGTGTAGTATTAATGTAAATAACTGTTTAGTTTTGTGTGAGTCTTAACAGTGTAGTATTAATGTAAATAACTGTTTAGTTTTGTGTGAGTCTTAACAGTGTAGTATTAATGTAAATAACTGTTTAGTTTTGTGTGAGTCTTAACAGTGTAGTATTAATGTAAATAACTGTTTAGTTTTGTGTGAGTCTTAACAGTGTAGTATTAATGTAAATAACTGTTTAGTTTTGTGTGAGTCTGTTTAGTTTTGTGTGAGTCTTAACAGTGTAATATTAATGTAAATAACTGTTTAGTTTTGTGTGAGTCTTAACAGTGTAGTATTAATGTAAATAACTGTTTAGTTTTGTGTGAGTCTTAACAGTGTAGTATTAATGTAAATAACTGTTTAGTTTTGTGTGAGTCTTAACAGTGTAGTATTAATGTAAATAACTGTTTAGTTTTGTGTGAGTCTTAACAGTGTAATATTAATGTAAATAACTGTTTAGTTTTGTGTGAGTCTTAACAGTGTAATATTAATGTAAATAACTGTTTAGTTTTGTGTGAGTCTTAACAGTGTAGTATTAATGTAAATAACTGTTTAGTTTTGTGTGAGTCTTAACAGTGTAGTATTAATGTAAATAACTGTTTAGTTTTGTGTGAGTCTTAACAGTGTAGTATTAATGTAAATAACTGTTTAGTTTTGTGTGAGTCTTAACAGTGTAGTATTAATGTAAATAACTGTTTAGTTTTGTGTGAGTCTTAACAGTGTAGTATTAATGTAAATAACTGTTTAGTTTTGTGTGAGTCTTAACAGTGTAGTATTAATGTAAATAACTGTTTAGTTTTGTGTGAGTCTTAACAGTGTAGTATTAATGTAAATAACTGTTTAGTTTTGTGTGAGTCTTAACAGTGTAGTATTAATGTAAATAACTGTTTAGTTTTGTGTGAGTCTTAACAGTGTAGTATTAATGTAAATAACTGTTTAGTTTTGTGTGAGTCTTAACAGTGTAGTATTAATGTAAATAACTGTTTAGTTTTGTGTGAGTCTTAACAGTGTAGTATTAATGTAAATAACTGTTTAGTTTTGTGTGAGTCTTAACAGTGTAGTATTAATGTAAATAACTGTTTAGTTTTGTGTGAGTCTTAACAGTGTAGTATTAATGTAAATAACTGTTTAGTTTTGTGTGAGTCTTAACAGTGTAGTATTAATGTAAATAACTGTTTAGTTTTGTGTGAGTCTTAACAGTGTAGTATTAATGTAAATAACTGTTTAGTTTTGTGTGAGTCTTAACAGTGTAGTATTAATGTAAATAACTGTTTAGTTTTGTGTGAGTCTTAACAGTGTAGTATTAATGTAAATAACTGTTTAGTTTTGTGTGAGTCTTAACAGTGTAGTATTAATGTAAATAACTGTTTAGTTTTGTGTGAGTCTTAACAGTGTAGTATTAATGTAAATAACTGTTTAGTTTTGTGTGAGTCTTAACAGTGTAGTATTAATGTAAATAACTGTTTAGTTTTGTGTGAGTCTTAACAGTGTAGTATTAATGTAAATAACTGTTTAGTTTTGTGTGAGTCTTAACAGTGTAGTATTAATGTAAATAACTGTTTAGTTTTGTGTGAGTCTTAACAGTGTAGTATTAATGTAAATAACTGTTTAGTTTTGTGTGAGTCTTAACAGTGTAGTATTAATGTAAATAACTGTTTAGTTTTGTGTGAGTCTTAACAGTGTAGTATTAATGTAAATAACTGTTTAGTTTTGTGTGAGTCTTAACAGTGTAGTATTAATGTAAATAACTGTTTAGTTTTGTGTGAGTCTTAACAGTGTAGTATTAATGTAAATAACTGTTTAGTTTTGTGTGAGTCTTAACAGTGTAGTATTAATGTAAATAACTGTTTAGTTTTGTGTGAGTCTTAACAGTGTAGTATTAATGTAAATAACTGTTTAGTTTTGTGTGAGTCTTAACAGTGTAATATTAATGTAAATAACTGTTTAGTTTTGTGTGAGTCTTAACAGTGTAGTATTAATGTAAATAACTGTTTAGTTTTGTGTGAGTCTTAACAGTGTAGTATTAATGTAAATAACTGTTTAGTTTTGTGTGAGTCTTAACAGTGTAGTATTAATGTAAATAACTGTTTAGTTTTGTGTGAGTCTTAACAGTGTAATATTAATGTAAATAACTGTTTAGTTTTGTGTGAGTCTTAACAGTGTAGTATTAATGTAAATAACTGTTTAGTTTTGTGTGAGTCTTAACAGTGTAGTATTAATGTAAATAACTGTTTAGTTTTGTGTGAGTCTTAACAGTGTAGTATTAATGTAAATAACTGTTTAGTTTTGTGTGAGTCTTAACAGTGTAATATTAATGTAAATAACTGTTTAGTTTTGTGTGAGTCTTAACAGTGTAATATTAATGTAAATAACTGTTTAGTTTTGTGTGAGTCTTAACAGTGTAGTATTAATGTAAATAACTGTTTAGTTTTGTGTGAGTCTTAACAGTGTAGTATTAATGTAAATAACTGTTTAGTTTTGTGTGAGTCTTAACAGTGTAGTATTAATGTAAATAACTGTTTAGTTTTGTGTGAGTCTTAACAGTGTAGTATTAATGTAAATAACTGTTTAGTTTTGTGTGAGTCTTAACAGTGTAGTATTAATGTAAATAACTGTTTAGTTTTGTGTGAGTCTTAACAGTGTAGTATTAATGTAAATAACTGTTTAGTTTTGTGTGAGTCTTAACAGTGTAGTATTAATGTAAATAACTGTTTAGTTTTGTGTGAGTCTTAACAGTGTAGTATTAATGTAAATAACTGTTTAGTTTTGTGTGAGTCTTAACAGTGTAGTATTAATGTAAATAACTGTTTAGTTTTGTGTGAGTCTTAACAGTGTAGTATTAATGTAAATAACTGTTTAGTTTTGTGTGAGTCTTAACAGTGTAGTATTAATGTAAATAACTGTTTAGTTTTGTGTGAGTCTTAACAGTGTAGTATTAATGTAAATAACTGTTTAGTTTTGTGTGAGTCTTAACAGTGTAGTATTAATGTAAATAACTGTTTAGTTTTGTGTGAGTCTTAACAGTGTAGTATTAATGTAAATAACTGTTTAGTTTTGTGTGAGTCTTAACAGTGTAGTATTAATGTAAATAACTGTTTAGTTTTGTGTGAGTCTTAACAGTGTAGTATTAATGTAAATAACTGTTTAGTTTTGTGTGAGTCTTAACAGTGTAGTATTAATGTAAATAACTGTTTAGTTTTGTGTGAGTCTTAACAGTGTAGTATTAATGTAAATAAATAACTGTTTAGTTTTGTGTGAGTCTTAACAGTGTAGTATTAATGTAAATAACTGTTTAGTTTTGTGTGAGTCTTAACAGTGTAGTATTAATGTAAATAACTGTTTAGTTTTGTGTGAGTCTTAACAGTGTAGTATTAATGTAAATAACTGTTTAGTTTTGTGTGAGTCTTAACAGTGTAGTATTAATGTAAATAACTGTTTAGTTTTGTGTGAGTCTTAACAGTGTAGTATTAATGTAAATAACTGTTTAGTTTTGTGTGAGTCTTAACAGTGTAGTATTAATGTAAATAACTGTTTAGTTTTGTGTGAGTCTTAACAGTGTAGTATTAATATAAATAACTGTTTAGTTTTGTGTGAGTCTTAACAGTGTAATATTAATGTAAATAACTGTTTAGTTTTGTGTGAGTCTTAACAGTGTAGTATTAATGTAAATAACTGTTTAGTTTTGTGTGAGTCTTAACAGTGTAGTATTAATGTAAATAACTGTTTAGTTTTGTGTGAGTCTTAACAGTGTAATATTAATGTAAATAACTGTTTAGTTTTGTGTGAGTCTTAACAGTGTAGTATTAATGTAAATAACTGTTTAGTTTTGTGTGAGTCTTAACAGTGTAGTATTAATGTAAATAACTGTTTAGTTTTGTGTGAGTCTTAACAGTGTAGTATTAATGTAAATAACTGTTTAGTTTTGTGTGAGTCTTAACAGTGTAGTATTAATGTAAATAACTGTTTAGTTTTGTGTGAGTCTTAACAGTGTAGTATTAATGTAAATAACTGTTTAGTTTTGTGTGAGTCTTAACAGTGTAGTATTAATGTAAATAACTGTTTAGTTTTGTGTGAGTCTTAACAGTGTAGTATTAATGTAAATAACTGTTTAGTTTTGTGTGAGTCTTAACAGTGTAGTATTAATGTAAATAACTGTTTAGTTTTGTGTGAGTCTTAACAGTGTAGTATTAATGTAAATAACTGTTTAGTTTTGTGTGAGTCTTAACAGTGTAGTATTAATGTAAATAACTGTTTAGTTTTGTGTGAGTCTTAACAGTGTAAATTAATGTAAATAACTGTTTAGTTTTGTGTGAGTCTTAACAGTGTAGTATTAATGTAAATAACTGTTTAGTTTTGTGTGAGTCTTAACAGTGTAGTATTAATGTAAATAACTGTTTAGTTTTGTGTGAGTCTTAACAGTGTAGTATTAATGTAAATAACTGTTTAGTTTTGTGTGAGTCTTAACAGTGTAGTATTAATGTAAATAACTGTTTAGTTTTGTGTGAGTCTTAACAGTGTAGTATTAATGTAAATAACTGTTTAGTTTTGTGTGAGTCTTAACAGTGTAGTATTAATGTAAATAACTGTTTAGTTTTGTGTGAGTCTTAACAGTGTAGTATTAATGTAAATAACTGTTTAGTTTTGTGTGAGTCTTAACAGTGTAGTATTAATGTAAATAACTGTTTAGTTTTGTGTGAGTCTTAACAGTAGTATTAATGTAAATAACTGTTTAGTTTGTCTGAGTCTTAACAGTGTAAAATTAATCTAAATAAGTGTTTAGTTTCGTGTGAGTCTTAACAGAGTAATATTAAAGTAAATAACTGTTTAGTTTTGTATGAGTCTTAACAGTGTTATATTAATGTAAATAACTGTTTAGTTTTGTGTGAGTCTTAACAGTGTAGTATTAATGTAAATAACTGTTTAGTTTTGTGTGAGTCTTAACAGTGTAGTATTAATGTAAATAACTGTTTAGTTTTGTGTGAGTCTTAACAGTGTAGTATTAATGTAAATAACTGTTTAGTTTTGTGTGAGTCTTAACAGTGTAGTATTAATGTAAATAACTGTTTAGTTTTGTGTGAGTCTTAACAGTGTAGTATTAATGTAAATAACTGTTTAGTTTTGTGTGAGTCTTAACAGTGTAGTATTAATGTAAATAACTGTTTAGTTTTGTGTGAGTCTTAACAGTGTAGTATTAATGTAAATAACTGTTTAGTTTTGTGTGAGTCTTAACAGTGTAGTATTAATGTAAATAACTGTTTAGTTTTGTGTGAGTCTTAACAGTGTAGTATTAATGTAAATAACTGTTTAGTTTTGTGTGAACAGTCTTAATGTAAATAACTGTTTAGTTTTGTCTGAGTCTTAACAGTATATTAATGTAAATAACTGTTTAGTTTTGTGTGAGTCTTAACAGTGTAGTATTAATGTAAATAACTGTTTAGTTTTGTGTGAGTCTTAACAGTGTAATATTAATGTAAATAACTGTTTAGTTTTGTGTGAGTCTTAACAGTGTAATATTAATGTAAATAACTGTTTAGTTTTGTGTGAGTCTTAACAGTGTAGTATTAATGTAAATAACTGTTTAGTTTTGTGTGAGTCTTAACAGTGTAGTATTAATGTAAATAACTGTTTAGTTTTGTGTGAGTCTTAACAGTGTAGTATTAATGTAAATAACTGTTTAGTTTTGTGTGAGTCTTAACAGTGTAGTATTAATGTAAATAACTGTTTAGTTTTGTGTGAGTCTTAACAGTGTAGTATTAATGTAAATAACTGTTTAGTTTTGTGTGAGTCTTAACAGTGTAGTATTAATGTAAATAACTGTTTAGTTTTGTGTGAGTCTTAACAGTGTAGTATTAATGTAAATAACTGTTTAGTTTTGTGTGAGTCTTAACAGTGTAGTATTAATGTAAATAACTGTTTAGTTTTGTGTGAGTCTTAACAGTGTAGTATTAATGTAAATAACTGTTTAGTTTTGTGTGAGTCTTAACAGTGTAGTATTAATGTAAATAACTGTTTAGTTTTGTGTGAGTCTTAACAGTGTAGTATTAATGTAAATAACTGTTTAGTTTTGTGTGAGTCTTAACAGTGTAGTATTAATGTAAATAACTGTTTAGTTTTGTGTGAGTCTTAACAGTGTAGTATTAATGTAAATAACTGTTTAGTTTTGTGTGAGTCTTAACAGTGTAGTATTAATGTAAATAACTGTTTAGTTTTGTGTGAGTCTTAACAGTGTAGTATTAATGTAAATAACTGTTTAGTTTTGTGTGAGTCTTAACAGTGTAGTATTAATGTAAATAACTGTTTAGTTTTGTGTGAGTCTTAACAGTGTAGTATTAATGTAAATAACTGTTTAGTTTTGTGTGAGTCTTAACAGTGTAGTATTAATGTAAATAACTGTTTAGTTTTGTGTGAGTCTTAACAGTGTAGTATTAATGTAAATAACTGTTTAGTTTTGTGTGAGTCTTAACAGTGTAGTATTAATGTAAATAACTGTTTAGTTTTGTTTTGTGTGAGTCTTAACAGTGTAGTATTAATGTAAATAACTGTTTAGTTTTGTGTGAGTCTTAACAGTGTAGTATTAATGTAAATAACTGTTTAGTTTTGTGTGAGTCTTAACAGTGTAGTATTAATGTAAATAACTGTTTAGTTTTGTGTGAGTCTTAACAGTGTAGTATTAATGTAAATAACTGTTTAGTTTTGTGTGAGTCTTAACAGTGTAGTATTAATGTAAATAACTGTTTAGTTTTGTGTGAGTCTTAACAGTGTAATATTAATGTAAATAACTGTTTAGTTTTGTGTGAGTCTTAACAGTGTAGTATTAATGTAAATAACTGTTTAGTTTTGTGTGAGTCTTAACAGTGTAGTATTAATGTAAATAACTGTTTAGTTTTGTGTGAGTCTTAACAGTGTAGTATTAATGTAAATAACTGTTTAGTTTTGTGTGAGTCTTAACAGTGTAGTATTAATGTAAATAACTGTTTAGTTTTGTGTGAGTCTTAACAGTGTAGTATTAATGTAAATAACTGTTTAGTTTTGTGTGAGTCTTAACAGTGTAGTATTAATGTAAATAACTGTTTAGTTTTGTGTGAGTCTTAACAGTGTAGTATTAATGTAAATAACTGTTTAGTTTTGTGTGAGTCTTAACAGTGTAGTATTAATGTAAATAACTGTTTAGTTTTGTGTGAGTCTTAACAGTGTAGTATTAATGTAAATAACTGTTTAGTTTTGTGTGAGTCTTAACAGTGTAGTATTAATGTAAATAACTGTTTAGTTTTGTGTGAGTCTTAACAGTGTAGTATTAATGTAAATAACTGTTTAGTTTTGTGTGAGTCTTAACAGTGTAGTATTAATGTAAATAACTGTTTAGTTTTGTGTGAGTCTTAACAGTGTAGTATTAATGTAAATAACTGTTTAGTTTTGTGTGAGTCTTAACAGTGTAATATTAATGTAAATAACTGTTTAGTTTTGTGTGAGTCTTAACAGTGTAATATTAATGTAAATAACTGTTTAGTTTTGTGTGAGTCTTAACAGTGTAGTATTAATGTAAATAACTGTTTAGTTTTGTGTGAGTCTTAACAGTGTAGTATTAATGTAAATAACTGTTTAGTTTTGTGTGAGTCTTAACAGTGTAGTATTAATGTAAATAACTGTTTAGTTTTGTGTGAGTCTTAACAGTGTAGTATTAATGTAAATAACTGTTTAGTTTTGTGTGAGTCTTAACAGTGTAGTATTAATGTAAATAACTGTTTAGTTTTGTGTGAGTCTTAACAGTGTAGTATTAATGTAAATAACTGTTTAGTTTTGTGTGAGTCTTAACAGTGTAGTATTAATGTAAATAACTGTTTAGTTTTGTGTGAGTCTTAACAGTGTAGTATTAATGTAAATAACTGTTTAGTTTTGTGTGAGTCTTAACAGTGTAGTATTAATGTAAATAACTGTTTAGTTTTGTGTGAGTCTTAACAGTGTAATATTAATGTAAATAACTGTTTAGTTTTGTGTGAGTCTTAACAGTGTAGTATTAATGTAAATAACTGTTTAGTTTTGTGTGAGTCTTAACAGTGTAGTATTAATGTAAATAACTGTTTAGTTTTGTGTGAGTCTTAACAGTGTAATATTAATGTAAATAACTGTTTAGTTTTTTAGTGTGAGTCTTAACAGTGTAGTATTAATGTAAATAACTGTTTAGTTTTGTGTGAGTCTTAACAGTGTAGTATTAATGTAAATAACTGTTTAGTTTTGTGTGAGTCTTAACAGTGTAGTATTAATGTAAATAACTGTTTAGTTTTGTGTGAGTCTTAACAGTGTAGTATTAATGTAAATAACTGTTTAGTTTTGTGTGAGTCTTAACAGTGTAGTATTAATGTAAATAACTGTTTAGTTTTGTGTGAGTCTTAACAGTGTAGTATTAATGTAAATAACTGTTTAGTTTTGTGTGAGTCTTAACAGTGTAGTATTAATGTAAATAACTGTTTAGTTTTGTGTGAGTCTTAACAGTGTAGTATTAATGTAAATAACTGTTTAGTTTTGTGTGAGTCTTAACAGTGTAGTATTAATGTAAATAACTGTTTAGTTTTGTGTGAGTCTTAACAGTGTAGTATTAATGTAAATAACTGTTTAGTTTTGTGTGAGTCTTAACAGTGTAGTATTAATGTAAATAACTGTTTAGTTTTGTGTGAGTCTTAACAGTGTAGTATTAATGTAAATAACTGTTTAGTTTTGTGTGAGTCTTAACAGTGTAGTATTAATGTAAATAACTGTTTAGTTTTGTGTGAGTCTTAACAGTGTAGTATTAATGTAAATAACTGTTTAGTTTTGTGTGAGTCTTAACAGTGTAGTATTAATGTAAATAACTGTTTAGTTTTGTGTGAGTCTTAACAGTGTAGTATTAATGTAAATAACTGTTTAGTTTTGTGTGAGTCTTAACAGTGTAATATTAATGTAAATAACTGTTTAGTTTTGTGTGAGTCTTAACAGTGTAGTATTAATGTAAATAACTGTTTAGTTTTGTGTGAGTCTTAACAGTGTAGTATTAATGTAAATAACTGTTTAGTTTTGTGTGAGTCTTAACAGTGTAGTATTAATGTAAATAACTGTTTAGTTTTGTGTGAGTCTTAACAGTGTAATATTAATGTAAATAACTGTTTAGTTTTGTGTGAGTCTTAACAGTGTAGTATTAATGTAAATAACTGTTTAGTTTTGTGAGTGAGTCTTAACAGTGTAATATTAATGTAAATAACTGTTTAGTTTTGTGTGAGTCTTAACAGTGTAATATTAATGTAAATAACTGTTTAGTTTTGTGTGAGTCTTAACAGTGTAGTATTAATGTAAATAACTGTTTAGTTTTGTTTTAGTCTTAACAGTGTAGTATTAATGTAAATAACTGTTTAGTTTTGTGTGAGTCTTAACAGTGTAGTATTAATGTAAATAACTGTTTAGTTTTGTGTGAGTCTTAACAGTGTAGTATTAATGTAAATAACTGTTTAGTTTTGTGTGAGTCTTAACAGTGTAGTATTAATGTAAATAACTGTTTAGTTTTGTGTGAGTCTTAACAGTGTAGTATTAATGTAAATAACTGTTTAGTTTTGTGTGAGTCTTAACAGTGTAGTATTAATGTAAATAACTGTTTAGTTTTGTGTGAGTCTTAACAGTGTAGTATTAATGTAAATAACTGTTTAGTTTTGTGTGAGTCTTAACAGTGTAGTATTAATGTAAATAACTGTTTAGTTTTGTGTGAGTCTTAACAGTGTAGTATTAATGTAAATAACTGTTTAGTTTTGTGTGAGTCTTAACAGTGTAGTATTAATGTAAATAACTGTTTAGTTTTGTGTGAGTCTTAACAGTGTAGTATTAATGTAAATAACTGTTTAGTTTTGTGTGAGTCTTAACAGTGTAGTATTAATGTAAATAACTGTTTAGTTTTGTGTGAGTCTTAACAGTGTAGTATTAATGTAAATAACTGTTTAGTTTTGTGTGAGTCTTAACAGTGTAGTATTAATGTAAATAACTGTTTAGTTTTGTGTGAGTCTTAACAGTGTAGTATTAATGTAAATAACTGTTTAGTTTTGTGTGAGTCTTAACAGTGTAGTATTAATGTAAATAACTGTTTAGTTTTGTGTGAGTCTTAACAGTGTAATATTAATGTAAATAACTGTTTAGTTTTGTGTGAGTCTTAACAGTGTAGTATTAATGTAAATAACTGTTTAGTTTTGTGTGAGTCTTAACAGTGTAGTATTAATGTAAATAACTGTTTAGTTTTGTGTGAGTCTTAACAGTGTAGTATTAATGTAAATAACTGTTTAGTTTTGTGTGAGTCTTAACAGTGTAGTATTAATGTAAATAACTGTTTAGTTTTGTGTGAGTCTTAACAGTGTAGTATTAATGTAAATAACTGTTTAGTTTTGTGTGAGTCTTAACAGTGTAGTATTAATGTAAATAACTGTTTAGTTTTGTGTGAGTCTTAACAGTGTAGTATTAATGTAAATAACTGTTTAGTTTTGTGTGAGTCTTAACAGTGTAGTATTAATGTAAATAACTGTTTAGTTTTGTGTGAGTCTTAACAGTGTAGTATTAATGTAAATAACTGTTTAGTTTTGTGTGAGTCTTAACAGTGTAGTATTAATGTAAATAACTGTTTAGTTTTGTGTGAGTCTTAACAGTGTAGTATTAATGTAAATAACTGTTTAGTTTTGTGTGAGTCTTAACAGTGTAGTATTAATGTAAATAACTGTTTAGTTTTGTGTGAGTCTTAACAGTGTAGTATTAATGTAAATAACTGTTTAGTTTTGTGTGAGTCTTAACAGTGTAGTATTAATGTAAATAACTGTTTAGTTTTGTGTGAGTCTTAACAGTGTAGTATTAATGTAAATAACTGTTTAGTTTTGTGTGAGTCTTAACAGTGTAGTATTAATGTAAATAACTGTTTAGTTTTGTGTGAGTCTTAACAGTGTAGTATTAATGTAAATAACTGTTTAGTTTTGTGTGAGTCTTAACAGTGTAGTATTAATGTAAATAACTGTTTAGTTTTGTGTGAGTCTTAACAGTGTAGTATTAATGTAAATAACTGTTTAGTTTTGTGTGAGTCTTAACAGTGTAATATTAATGTAAATAACTGTTTAGTTTTGTGTGAGTCTTAACAGTGTAGTATTAATGTAAATAACTGTTTAGTTTTGTGTGAGTCTTAACAGTGTAGTATTAATGTAAATAACTGTTTAGTTTTGTGTGAGTCTTAACAGTGTAGTATTAATGTAAATAACTGTTTAGTTTTGTGTGAGTCTTAACAGTGTAGTATTAATGTAAATAACTGTTTAGTTTTGTGTGAGTCTTAACAGTGTAGTATTAATGTAAATAACTGTTTAGTTTTGTGTGAGTCTTAACAGTGTAGTATTAATGTAAATAACTGTTTAGTTTTGTGTGAGTCTTAACAGTGTAGTATTAATGTAAATAACTGTTTAGTTTTGTGTGAGTCTTAACAGTGTAGTATTAATGTAAATAACTGTTTAGTTTTGTGTGAGTCTTAACAGTGTAGTATTAATGTAAATAACTGTTTAGTTTTGTGTGAGTCTTAACAGTGTAGTATTAATGTAAATAACTGTTTAGTTTTGTGTGAGTCTTAACAGTGTAGTATTAATGTAAATAACTGTTTAGTTTTGTGTGAGTCTTAACAGTGTAGTATTAATGTAAATAACTGTTTAGTTTTGTGTGAGTCTTAACAGTGTAATATTAATGTAAATAACTGTTTAGTTTTGTGTGAGTCTTAACAGTGTAGTATTAATGTAAATAACTGTTTAGTTTTGTGTGAGTCTTAACAGTGTAGTATTAATGTAAATAACTGTTTAGTTTTGTGTGAGTCTTAACAGTGTAGTATTAATGTAAATAACTGTTTAGTTTTGTGTGAGTCTTAACAGTGTAGTATTAATGTAAATAACTGTTTAGTTTTGTGTGAGTCTTAACAGTGTAGTATTAATGTAAATAACTGTTTAGTTTTGTGTGAGTCTTAACAGTGTAGTATTAATGTAAATAACTGTTTAGTTTTGTGTGAGTCTTAACAGTGTAGTATTAATGTAAATAACTGTTTAGTTTTGTGTGAGTCTTAACAGTGTAGTATTAATGTAAATAACTGTTTAGTTTTGTGTGAGTCTTAACAGTGTAGTATTAATGTAAATAACTGTTTAGTTTTGTGTGAGTCTTAACAGTGTAGTATTAATGTAAATAACTGTTTAGTTTTGTGTGAGTCTTAACAGTGTAGTATTAATGTAAATAACTGTTTAGTTTTGTGTGAGTCTTAACAGTGTAGTATTAATGTAAATAACTGTTTAGTTTTGTGTGAGTCTTAACAGTGTAGTATTAATGTAAATAACTGTTTAGTTTTGTGTGAGTCTTAACAGTGTAATATTAATGTAAATAACTGTTTAGTTTTGTGTGAGTCTTAACAGTGTAATATTAATGTAAATAACTGTTTAGTTTTGTGTGAGTCTTAACAGTGTAGTATTAATGTAAATAACTGTTTAGTTTTGTGTGAGTCTTAACAGTGTAGTATTAATGTAAATAACTGTTTAGTTTTGTGTGAGTCTTAACAGTGTAGTATTAATGTAAATAACTGTTTAGTTTTGTGTGAGTCTTAACAGTGTAGTATTAATGTAAATAACTGTTTAGTTTTGTGTGAGTCTTAACAGTGTAGTATTAATGTAAATAACTGTTTAGTTTTGTGTGAGTCTTAACAGTGTAGTATTAATGTAAATAACTGTTTAGTTTTGTGTGAGTCTTAACAGTGTAGTATTAATGTAAATAACTGTTTAGTTTTGTGTGAGTCTTAACAGTGTAGTATTAATGTAAATAACTGTTTAGTTTTGTGTGAGTCTTAACAGTGTAGTATTAATGTAAATAACTGTTTAGTTTTGTGTGAGTCTTAACAGTGTAGTATTAATGTAAATAACTGTTTAGTTTTGTGTGAGTCTTAACAGTGTAGTATTAATGTAAATAACTGTTTAGTTTTGTGTGAGTCTTAACAGTGTAATATTAATGTAAATAACTGTTTAGTTTTGTGTGAGTCTTAACAGTGTAGTATTAATGTAAATAACTGTTTAGTTTTGTGTGAGTCTTAACAGTGTAGTATTAATGTAAATAACTGTTTAGTTTTGTGTGAGTCTTAACAGTGTAGTATTAATGTAAATAACTGTTTAGTTTTGTGTGAGTCTTAACAGTGTAGTATTAATGTAAATAACTGTTTAGTTTTGTGTGAGTCTTAACAGTGTAGTATTAATGTAAATAACTGTTTAGTTTTGTGTGAGTCTTAACAGTGTAGTATTAATGTAAATAACTGTTTAGTTTTGTGTGAGTCTTAACAGTGTAGTATTAATGTAAATAACTGTTTAGTTTTGTGTGAGTCTTAACAGTGTAGTATTAATGTAAATAACTGTTTAGTTTTGTGTGAGTCTTAACAGTGTAATATTAATGTAAATAACTGTTTAGTTTTGTGTGAGTCTTAACAGTGTAGTATTAATGTAAATAACTGTTTAGTTTTGTGTGAGTCTTAACAGTGTAATATTAATGTAAATAACTGTTTAGTTTTGTGTGAGTCTTAACAGTGTAGTATTAATGTAAATAACTGTTTAGTTTTGTGTGAGTCTTAACAGTGTAGTATTAATGTAAATAACTGTTTAGTTTTGTGTGAGTCTTAACAGTGTAGTATTAATGTAAATAACTGTTTAGTTTTGTGTGAGTCTTAACAGTGTAGTATTAATGTAAATAACTGTTTAGTTTTGTGTGAGTCTTAACAGTGTAATATTAATGTAAATAACTGTTTAGTTTTGTGTGAGTCTTAACAGTGTAGTATTAATGTAAATAACTGTTTAGTTTTGTGTGAGTCTTAACAGTGTAGTATTAATGTAAATAACTGTTTAGTTTTGTGTGAGTCTTAACAGTGTAGTATTAATGTAAATAACTGTTTAGTTTTGTGTGAGTCTTAACAGTGTAGTATTAATGTAAATAACTGTTTAGTTTTGTGTGAGTCTTAACAGTGTAGTATTAATGTAAATAACTGTTTAGTTTTGTGTGAGTCTTAACAGTGTAGTATTAATGTAAATAACTGTTTAGTTTTGTGTGAGTCTTAACAGTGTAGTATTAATGTAAATAACTGTTTAGTTTTGTGTGAGTCTTAACAGTGTAGTATTAATGTAAATAACTGTTTAGTTTTGTGTGAGTCTTAACAGTGTAATATTAATATAAATAACTGTTTAGTTTTGTGTGAGTCTTAACAGTGTAGTATTAATGTAAATAACTGTTTAGTTTTGTGTGAGTCTTAACAGTGTAGTATTAATGTAAATAACTGTTTAGTTTTGTGTGAGTCTTAACAGTGTAGTATTAATGTAAATAACTGTTTAGTTTTGTGTGAGTCTTAACAGTGTAGTATTAATGTAAATAACTGTTTAGTTTTGTGTGAGTCTTAACAGTGTAGTATTAATGTAAATAACTGTTTAGTTTTGTGTGAGTCTTAACAGTGTAGTATTAATGTAAATAACTGTTTAGTTTTGTGTGAGTCTTAACAGTGTAGTATTAATGTAAATAACTGTTTAGTTTTGTGTGAGTCTTAACAGTGTAGTATTAATGTAAATAACTGTTTAGTTTTGTGTGAGTCTTAACAGTGTAATATTAATGTAAATAACTGTTTAGTTTTGTGTGAGTCTTAACAGTGTAATATTAATGTAAATAACTGTTTAGTTTTGTGTGAGTCTTAACAGTGTAGTATTAATGTAAATAACTGTTTAGTTTTGTGTGAGTCTTAACAGTGTAGTATTAATGTAAATAACTGTTTAGTTTTGTCTGAGTCTTAACAGTGTAGTATTAATGTAAATAACTGTTTAGTTTTGTGTGAGTCTTAACAGTGTAGTATTAATGTAAATAACTGTTTAGTTTTGTGTGAGTCTTAACAGTGTAGTATTAATGTAAATAACTGTTTAGTTTTGTGTGAGTCTTAACAGTGTAGTATTAATGTAAATAACTGTTTAGTTTTGTGTGAGTCTTAACAGTGTAGTATTAATGTAAATAACTGTTTAGTTTTGTGTGAGTCTTAACAGTGTAGTATTAATGTAAATAACTGTTTAGTTTTGTGTGAGTCTTAACAGTGTAGTATTAATGTAAATAACTGTTTAGTTTTGTGTGAGTCTTAACAGTGTAGTATTAATGTAAATAACTGTTTAGTTTTGTGTGAGTCTTAACAGTGTAGTATTAATGTAAATAACTGTTTAGTTTTGTGTGAGTCTTAACAGTGTAGTATTAATGTAAATAACTGTTTAGTTTTGTGTGAGTCTTAACAGTGTAGTATTAATGTAAATAACTGTTTAGTTTTGTGTGAGTCTTAACAGTGTAGTATTAATGTAAATAACTGTTTAGTTTTGTGTGAGTCTTAACAGTGTAGTATTAATGTAAATAACTGTTTAGTTTTGTGTGAGTCTTAACAGTGTAGTATTAATGTAAATAACTGTTTAGTTTTGTGTGAGTCTTAACAGTGTAGTATTAATGTAAATAACTGTTTAGTTTTGTGTGAGTCTTAACAGTGTAGTATTAATGTAAATAACTGTTTAGTTTTGTGTGAGTCTTAACAGTGTAGTATTAATGTAAATAACTGTTTAGTTTTGTGTGAGTCTTAACAGTGTAGTATTAATGTAAATAACTGTTTAGTTTTGTGTGAGTCTTAACAGTGTAGTATTAATGTAAATAACTGTTTAGTTTTGTGTGAGTCTTAACAGTGTAGTATTAATGTAAATAACTGTTTAGTTTTGTCTGAGTCTTAACAGTGTAGTATTAATGTAAATAACTGTTTAGTTTTGTGTGAGTCTTAACAGTGTAGTATTAATGTAAATAACTGTTTAGTTTTGTGTGAGTCTTAACAGTGTAGTATTAATGTAAATAACTGTTTAGTTTTGTGTGAGTCTTAACAGTGTAGTATTAATGTAAATAACTGTTTAGTTTTGTGTGAGTCTTAACAGTGTAGTATTAATGTAAATAACTGTTTAGTTTTGTGTGAGTCTTAACAGTGTAGTATTAATGTAAATAACTGTTTAGTTTTGTGTGAGTCTTAACAGTGTAGTATTAATGTAAATAACTGTTTAGTTTTGTGTGAGTCTTAACAGTGTAGTATTAATGTAAATAACTGTTTAGTTTTGTGTGAGTCTTAACAGTGTAGTATTAATGTAAATAACTGTTTAGTTTTGTGTGAGTCTTAACAGTGTAATATTAATGTAAATAACTGTTTAGTTTTGTGTGAGTCTTAACAGTGTAGTATTAATGTAAATAACTGTTTAGTTTTGTGTGAGTCTTAACAGTGTAGTATTAATGTAAATAACTGTTTAGTTTTGTGTGAGTCTTAACAGTGTAGTATTAATGTAAATAACTGTTTAGTTTTGTGTGAGTCTTAACAGTGTAGTATTAATGTAAATAACTGTTTAGTTTTGTGTGAGTCTTAACAGTGTAATATTAATGTAAATAACTGTTTAGTTTTGTGTGAGTCTTAACAGTGTAGTATTAATGTAAATAACTGTTTAGTTTTGTGTGAGTCTTAACAGTGTAGTATTAATGTAAATAACTGTTTAGTTTTGTGTGAGTCTTAACAGTGTAGTATTAATGTAAATAACTGTTTAGTTTTGTGTGAGTCTTAACAGTGTAGTATTAATGTAAATAACTGTTTAGTTTTGTGTGAGTCTTAACAGTGTAGTATTAATGTAAATAACTGTTTAGTTTTGTGTGAGTCTTAACAGTGTAATTAATGTAAATAACTGTTTAGTTTTGTGTGAGTCTTAACAGTGTAGTATTAATGTAAATAACTGTTTAGTTTTGTGTGAGTCTTAACAGTGTAGTATTAATGTAAATAACTGTTTAGTTTTGTGTGAGTCTTAACAGTGTAGTATTAATGTAAATAACTGTTTAGTTTTGTGTGAGTCTTAACAGTGTAGTATTAATGTAAATAACTGTTTAGTTTTGTGTGAGTCTTAACAGTGTAGTATTAATGTAAATAACTGTTTAGTTTTGTGTGAGTCTTAACAGTGTAGTATTAATGTAAATAACTGTTTAGTTTTGTGTGAGTCTTAACAGTGTAGTATTAATGTAAATAACTGTTTAGTTTTGTGTGAGTCTTAACAGTGTAGTATTAATGTAAATAACTGTTTAGTTTTGTGTGAGTCTTAACAGTGTAGTATTAATGTAAATAACTGTTTAGTTTTGTGTGAGTCTTAACAGTGTAGTATTAATGTAAATAACTGTTTAGTTTTGTGTGAGTCTTAACAGTGTAGTATTAATGTAAATAACTGTTTAGTTTTGTCTGAGTCTTAACAGTGTAGTATTAATGTAAATAACTGTTTAGTTTTGTGTGAGTCTTAACAGTGTAGTATTAATGTAAATAACTGTTTAGTTTTGTGTGAGTCTTAACAGTGTAGTATTAATGTAAATAACTGTTTAGTTTTGTGTGAGTCTTAACAGTGTAGTATTAATGTAAATAACTGTTTAGTTTTGTGTGAGTCTTAACAGTGTAGTATTAATGTAAATAACTGTTTAGTTTTGTGTGAGTCTTAACAGTGTAATATTAATGTAAATAACTGTTTAGTTTTGTGTGAGTCTTAACAGTGTAGTATTAATGTAAATAACTGTTTAGTTTTGTGTGAGTCTTAACAGTGTAGTATTAATGTAAATAACTGTTTAGTTTTGTGTGAGTCTTAACAGTGTAGTATTAATGTAAATAACTGTTTAGTTTTGTCTGAGTCTTAACAGTTTAGTATTAATGTAAATAACTGTTTAGTTTTGTCTGAGTCTTAACAGTGTAGTATTAATGTAAATAACTGTTTAGTTTTGTGTGAGTCTTAACAGTGTAGTATTAATGTAAATAACTGTTTAGTTTTGTGTGAGTCTTAACAGTGTAATATTAATGTAAATAACTGTTTAGTTTTGTGTGAGTCTTAACAGTGTAGTATTAATGTAAATAACTGTTTAGTTTTGTGTGAGTCTTAACAGTGTAGTATTAATGTAAATAACTGTTTAGTTTTGTGTGAGTCTTAACAGTGTAGTATTAATGTAAATAACTGTTTAGTTTTGTGTGAGTCTTAACAGTGTAGTATTAATGTAAATAACTGTTTAGTTTTGTGTGAGTCTTAACAGTGTAGTATTAATGTAAATAACTGTTTAGTTTTGTGTGAGTCTTAACAGTGTAGTATTAATGTAAATAACTGTTTAGTTTTGTGTGAGTCTTAACAGTGTAGTATTAATGTAAATAACTGTTTAGTTTTGTGTGAGTCTTAACAGTGTAGTATTAATGTAAATAACTGTTTAGTTTTGTGTGAGTCTTAACAGTGTAGTATTAATGTAAATAACTGTTTAGTTTTGTGTGAGTCTTAACAGTGTAGTATTAATGTAAATAACTGTTTAGTTTTGTGTGAGTCTTAACAGTGTAGTATTAATGTAAATAACTGTTTAGTTTTGTGTGAGTCTTAACAGTGTAGTATTAATGTAAATAACTGTTTAGTTTTGTGTGAGTCTTAACAGTGTAATATTAATGTAAATAACTGTTTAGTTTTGTGTGAGTCTTAACAGTGTAGTATTAATGTAAATAACTGTTTAGTTTTGTGTGAGTCTTAACAGTGTAGTATTAATGTAAATAACTGTTTAGTTTTGTGTGAGTCTTAACAGTGTAGTATTAATGTAAATAACTGTTTAGTTTTGTGTGAGTCTTAACAGTGTAGTATTAATGTAAATAACTGTTTAGTTTTGTGTGAGTCTTAACAGTGTAGTATTAATGTAAATAACTGTTTAGTTTTGTGTGAGTCTTAACAGTGTAGTATTAATGTAAATAACTGTTTAGTTTTGTGTGAGTCTTAACAGTGTAGTATTAATGTAAATAACTGTTTAGTTTTGTGTGAGTCTTAACAGTGTAGTATTAATGTAAATAACTGTTTAGTTTTGTGTGAGTCTTAACAGTGTAGTATTAATGTAAATAACTGTTTAGTTTTGTGTGAGTCTTAACAGTGTAGTATTAATGTAAATAACTGTTTAGTTTTGTGTGAGTCTTAACAGTGTAGTATTAATGTAAATAACTGTTTAGTTTTGTGTGAGTCTTAACAGTGTAGTATTAATGTAAATAACTGTTTAGTTTTGTGTGAGTCTTAACAGTGTAGTATTAATGTAAATAACTGTTTAGTTTTGTGTGAGTCTTAACAGTGTAGTATTAATGTAAATAACTGTTTAGTTTTGTGTGAGTCTTAACAGTGTAATATTAATGTAAATAACTGTTTACTTTTGTGTGAGTCTTAACACTAGTATTAATGTAAATAACTCTTTAGTTTTGTGTGAGGCTTAACAGTGTGGTATTAATGTAAATAACTGTTTAGTTTTGTGTGAGTCTTAACAGTGTAGTATTAATGTAAATAACTGTTTAGTTTTGTGTGAGTTTTAACAGTGTAGTATTAATTTCAATAACTGTTTAGTTTTGTGTGAGTCTTAACAGTGTAGTATTAATGTCAATAACTGTTTAGTTTTGTGTGAGTCTTAACAGTGTAATATTAATGTAAATAACTGTTTAGTTTTGTGTGAGTCTTAACAGTGTAGTATTAATGTAAATAACTGTTTAGTTTTGTGTGAGTCTTAACAGTGTAGTATTAATGTAAATAACTGTTTAGTTTTGTGTGAGTCTTAACAGTGTAGTATTAATGTAAATAACTGTTTAGTTTTGTGTGAGTCTTAACAGTGTAGTATTAATGTAAATAACTGTTTAGTTTTGTGTGAGTCTTAACAGTGTAGTATTAATGTAAATAACTGTTTAGTTTTGTGTGAGTCTTAACAGTGTAGTATTAATGTAAATAACTGTTTAGTTTTGTGTGAGTCTTAACAGTGTAGTATTAATGTAAATAACTGTTTAGTTTTGTGTGAGTCTTAACAGTGTAGTATTAATGTAAATAACTGTTTAGTTTTGTGTGAGTCTTAACAGTGTAGTATTAATGTAAATAACTGTTTAGTTTTGTGTGAGTCTTAACAGTGTAGTATTAATGTAAATAACTGTTTAGTTTTGTGTGAGTCTTAACAGTGTAGTATTAATGTAAATAACTGTTTAGTTTTGTGTGAGTCTTAACAGTGTAGTATTAATGTAAATAACTGTTTAGTTTTGTGTGAGTCTTAACAGTGTAGTATTAATGTAAATAACTGTTTAGTTTTGTGTGAGTCTTAACAGTGTAGTATTAATGTAAATAACTGTTTAGTTTTGTGTGAGTCTTAACAGTGTAGTATTAATGTAAATAACTGTTTAGTTTTGTGTGAGTCTTAACAGTGTAATATTAAAGTAAATAACTGTTTAGTTTTGTGTGAGTCTTAACAGTGTAGTATTAATGTAAATAACTGTTTCGTTTTGTGTGAGTCTTAACAGTTTAATATTAATGTAAATAACTGTTTAGTTTTGTGTGAGTCTTAACAGTGTAGTATTAATGTAAATAACTGTTTAGTTTTGTGTGAGTCTTAACAGTGTAGTATTAATGTAAATAACTGTTTAGTTTTGTGTGAGTCTTAACAGTGTAGTATTAATGTAAATAACTGTTTAGTTTTGTGTGAGTCTTAACAGTGTAATATTAATGTAAATAACTGTTTAGTTTTGTGTGAGTCTTAACAGTGTAGTATTAATGTAAATAACTGTTTAGTTTTGTGTGAGTCTTAACAGTGTAGTATTAATGTAAATAACTGTTTAGTTTTGTGTGAGTCTTAACAGTGTAGTATTAATGTAAATAACTGTTTAGTTTTGTGTGAGTCTTAACAGTGTAGTATTAATGTAAATAACTGTTTAGTTTTGTGTAATATTAATGTAAATAACTGAGTCTTAACAGTGTAGTATTAATGTAAATAACTGTTTAGTTTTGTGTGAGTCTTAACAGTGTAGTATTAATGTAAATAACTGTTTAGTTTTGTGTGAGTCTTAACAGTGTAGTATTAATGTAAATAACTGTTTAGTTTTGTGTGAGTCTTAACAGTGTAATATTAATATAAATAACTGTTTAGTTTTGTGTGAGTCTTAACAGTGTAGTATTAATGTAAATAACTGTTTAGTTTTGTGTGAGTCTTAACAGTGTAGTATTAATGTAAATAACTGTTTAGTTTTGTGTGAGTCTTAACAGTGTAATATTAATGTAAATAACTGTTTAGTTTTGTGTGAGTCTTAACAGTGTAGTATTAATGTAAATAACTGTTTAGTTTTGTGTGAGTCTTAACAGTGTAGTATTAATGTAAATAACTGTTTAGTTTTGTGTGAGTCTTAACAGTGTAGTATTAATGTAAATAACTGTTTAGTTTTGTGTGAGTCTTAACAGTGTAATATTAATGTAAATAACTGTTTAGTTTTGGTTGACTCTTAACAGTGTAGTATTAATGTAAATAACTCTTTAGTTTTATGTGAGTCTTAACAGTGTAGTATTAATTTCAATAACTGTTTAGTTTTGTGTGAGTCTTAACAGTGTAGTATTAATGTAAATAACTGTTTAGTTTTGTGTGAGTCTTAACAGTGTAGTATTAATGTAAATAACTGTTTAGTTTTGTGTGAGTCTTAACAGTGTAATATTAATGTAAATAACTGTTTAGTTTTGTCTGAGTCTTAACAGTGTAATATTAATGTAAATAACTGTTTAGTTTTGTGTGAGTCTTAACAGTGTAGTATTAATGTAAATAACTGTTTAGTTTTGTGTGAGTCTTAACAGTGTAGTATTAATGTAAATAACTGTTTAGTTTTGTGTGAGTCTTAACAGTGTAGTATTAATGTAAATAACTGTTTAGTTTTGTGTGAGTCTTAACAGTGTAGTATTAATGTAAATAACTGTTTAGTTTTGTGTGAGTCTTAACAGTGTAATATTAATGTAAATAACTGTTTAGTTTTGTGTGAGTCTTAACAGTGTAGTATTAATGTAAATAACTGTTTAGTTTTGTGTGAGTCTTAACAGTGTAGTATTAATGTAAATAACTGTTTAGTTTTGTGTGAGTCTTAACAGTGTAGTATTAATGTAAATAACTGTTTAGTTTTGTGTGAGTCTTAACAGTGTAGTATTAATGTAAATAACTGTTTAGTTTTGTGTGAGTTTTTACAGTGTAGTATTAATGTAAATAACTGTTTAATTTTCTGTGTCTTAACAGTTTAGTATTAATGTAAATAACTGTTTAGTTTTGTGTGAGTCTTAACAGTGTAGTATTAATGTAAATAATTGTTTAGTTTTGTGTGAGTCTTAACAGTGTAGTATTAATGTAAATAACTGTTTAGTTTTGTGTGAGTCTTAACAGTGTAGTATTAATGTAAATAACTGTTTAGTTTTGTGTGAGTCTTAACAGTGTAGTATTAATGTAAATAACTGTTTAGTTTTGTGTGAGTCTTAACAGTGTAGTATTAATGTAAATAACTGTTTAGTTTTGTGTGAGTCTTAACAGTGTAGTATTAATGTAAATAACTGTTTAGTTTTGTGTGAGTCTTAACAGTGTAGTATTAATGTAAATAACTGTTTAGTTTTGTGTGAGTCTTAACAGTGTAGTATTAATGTAAATAACTGTTTAGTTTTGTGTGAGTCTTAACAGTGTAGTATTAATGTAAATAACTGTTTAGTTTTGTGTGAGTCTTAACAGTGTAGTATTAATGTAAATAACTGTTTAGTTTTGTGAGTCTTAACAGTGTAGTATTAATGTAAATAACTGTTTAGTTTTGTTAACAGTATTAATGTAAATAACTGTTTAGTTTTGTGTGAGTCTTAACAGTGTAGTATTAATGTAAATAACTGTTTAGTTTTGTGTGAGTCTTAACAGTGTAGTATTAATGTAAATAACTGTTTAGTTTTGTGTGAGTCTTAACAGTGTAGTATTAATGTAAATAACTGTTTAGTTTTGTGTGAGTCTTAACAGTGTAGTATTAATGTAAATAACTGTTTAGTTTTGTGTGAGTCTTAACAGTGTAGTATTAATGTAAATAACTGTTTAGTTTTGTGTGAGTCTTAACAGTGTAGTATTAATGTAAATAACTGTTTAGTTTTGTGTGAGTCTTAACAGTGTAGTATTAATGTAAATAACTGTTTAGTTTTGTGTGAGTCTTAACAGTGTAGTATTAATGTAAATAACTGTTTAGTTTTGTGTGAGTCTTAACAGTGTAGTATTAATGTAAATAACTGTTTAATTTTCTGTGTCTTAACAGTTTAGTATTAATGTAAATAACTGTTTAGTTTTGTGTGAGTCTTAACAGTGTAGTATTAATGTAAATAACTGTTTAGTTTTGTGTGAGTCTTAACAGTGTAGTATTAATGTAAATAACTGTTTAGTTTTGTGTGAGTCTTAACAGTGTAGTATTAATGTAAATAACTGTTTAGTTTTGTCTGAGTCTTAACAGTGTAGTATTAATGTAAATAACTGTTTAGTTTTGTGTGAGTCTTAACAGTGTAGTATTAATGTAAATAACTGTTTAGTTTTGTGTGAGTCTTAACAGTGTAATATTAATGTAAATAACTGTTTAGTTTTGTGTGAGTCTTAACAGTGTAGTATTAATGTAAATAACTGTTTAGTTTTGTGTGAGTCTTAACAGTGTAGTATTAATGTAAATAACTGTTTAGTTTTGTGTGAGTCTTAACAGTGTAGTATTAATGTAAATAACTGTTTAGTTTTGTGTGAGTCTTAACAGTGTAGTATTAATGTAAATAACTGTTTAGTTTTGTGTGAGTCTTAACAGTGTAGTATTAATGTAAATAACTGTTTAGTTTTGTCTGAGTCTTAACAGTGTAGTATTAATGTAAATAACTGTTTAGTTTTGTGTGAGTCTTAACAGTGTAGTATTAATGTAAATAACTGTTTAGTTTTGTGTGAGTCTTAACAGTTTAGTATTAATGTAAATAACTGTTTAGTTTTGTGTGAGTCTTAACAGTGTAGTATTAATGTAAATAACTGTTTAGTTTTGTGTGAGTCTTAACAGTGTAGTATTAATGTAAATAACTGTTTAGTTTTGTGTGAGTCTTAACAGTGTAATATTAATGTAAATAACTGTTTAGTTTTGTGTGAGTCTTAACAGTGTAGTATTAATGTAAATAACTGTTTAGTTTTGTGTGAGTCTTAACAGTGTAGTATTAATGTAAATAACTGTTTAGTTTTGTGTGAGTCTTAACAGTGTAGTATTAATGTAAATAACTGTTTAGTTTTGTGTGAGTCTTAACAGTGTAATATTAATGTAAATAACTGTTTAGTTTTGTGTGAGTCTTAACAGTGTAGTATTAATGTAAATAACTGTTTAGTTTTGTGTGAGTCTTAACAGTGTAGTATTAATGTAAATAACTGTTTAGTTTTGTGTGAGTCTTAACAGTGTAATATTAATGTAAATAACTGTTTAGTTTTGTGTGAGTCTTAACAGTGTAATATTAATGTAAATAACTGTTTAGTTTTGTGTGAGTCTTAACAGTGTAGTATTAATGTAAATAACTGTTTAGTTTTGTGTGAGTCTTAACAGTGTAGTATTAATGTAAATAACTGTTTAGTTTTGTGTGAGTCTTAACAGTGTAGTATTAATGTAAATAACTGTTTAGTTTTGTCTGAGTCTTAACAGTGTAGTATTAATGTAAATAACTGTTTAGTTTTGTGTGAGTCTTAACAGTGTAGTATTAATGTAAATAACTGTTTAGTTTTGTGTGAGTCTTAACAGTGTAATATTAATGTAAATAACTGTTTAGTTTTGTGTGAGTCTTAACAGTGTAGTATTAATGTAAATAACTGTTTAGTTTTGTGTGAGTCTTAACAGTGTAGTATTAATGTAAATAACTGTTTAGTTTTGTGTGAGTCTTAACAGTGTAGTATTAATGTAAATAACTGTTTAGTTTTGTGTGAGTCTTAACAGTGTAGTATTAATGTAAATAACTGTTTAGTTTTGTGTGAGTCTTAACAGTGTAGTATTAATGTAAATAACTGTTTAGTTTTGTGTGAGTCTTAACAGTGTAGTATTAATGTAAATAACTGTTTCTTAACAGTTAGTTGTTTAGTGAGTCTTAACAGTGTAGTATTAATGTAAATAACTGTTTAGTTTTGTGTGAGTCTTAACAGTGTAGTATTAATGTAAATAACTGTTTAGTTTTGTGTGAGTCTTAACAGTGTAGTATTAATGTAAATAACTGTTTAATTTTGTGTGAGTCTTAACAGTGTAATATTAATGTAAATAACTGTTTAGTTTTGTGTGAGTCTTAACAGTGTAGTATTAATGTAAATAACTGTTTAGTTTTGTGTGAGTCTTAACAGTGTAGTATTAATGTAAATAACTGTTTAGTTTTGTGTGAGTCTTAACAGTGTAGTATTAATGTAAATAACTGTTTAGTTTTGTGTGAGTCTTAACAGTGTAATATTAATGTAAATAACTGTTTAGTTTTGTGTGAGTCTTAACAGTGTAATATTAATGTAAATAACTGTTTAGTTTTGTGTGAGTCTTAACAGTGTAGTATTAATGTAAATAACTGTTTAGTTTTGTGTGAGTCTTAACAGTGTAGTATTAATGTAAATAACTGTTTAGTTTTGTGTGAGTCTTAACAGTGTAGTATTAATGTAAATAACTGTTTAGTTTTGTGTGAGTCTTAACAGTGTAGTATTAATGTAAATAACTGTTTAGTTTTGTGTGAGTCTTAACAGTGTAGTATTAATGTAAATAACTGTTTAGTTTTGTGTGAGTCTTAACAGTGTAGTATTAATGTAAATAACTGTTTAGTTTTGTGTGAGTCTTAACAGTGTAGTATTAATGTAAATAACTGTTTAGTTTTGTGTGAGTCTTAACAGTGTAGTATTAATGTAAATAACTGTTTAGTTTTGTGTGAGTCTTAACAGTGTAGTATTAATGTAAATAACTGTTTAGTTTTGTGTGAGTCTTAACAGTGTAGTATTAATGTAAATAACTGTTTAGTTTTGTGTGAGTCTTAACAGTGTAGTATTAATGTAAATAACTGTTTAGTTTTGTGTGAGTCTTAACAGTGTAGTATTAATGTAAATAACTGTTTAGTTTTGTGTGAGTCTTAACAGTGTAGTATTAATGTAAATAACTGTTTAGTTTTGTGTGAGTCTTAACAGTGTAGTATTAATGTAAATAACTGTTTAGTTTTGTGTGAGTCTTAACAGTGTAGTATTAATGTAAATAACTGTTTAGTTTTGTGTGAGTCTTAACAGTGTAGTATTAATGTAAATAACTGTTTAGTTTTGTGTGAGTCTTAACAGTGTAGTATTAATGTAAATAACTGTTTAGTTTTGTGTGAGTCTTAACAGTGTAGTATTAATGTAAATAACTGTTTAGTTTTGTGTGAGTCTTAACAGTGTAGTATTAATGTAAATAACTGTTTAGTTTTGTGTGAGTCTTAACAGTGTAGTATTAATGTAAATAACTGTTTAGTTTTGTGTGAGTCTTAACAGTGTAGTATTAATGTAAATAACTGTTTAGTTTTGTGTGAGTCTTAACAGTGTAATATTAATGTAAATAACTGTTTAGTTTTGTGTGAGTCTTAACTGTTTAGTTTTGTGTGAGTCTTAACAGTGTAGTATTAATGTAAATAACTGTTTAGTTTTGTGTGAGTCTTAACAGTGTAGTATTAATGTAAATAACAGTTTTGTGTGAGTCTTAACAGTGTAAATAACTGTTTAGTTTTGTTTTGTGTGAGTCTTAACAGTGTAGTATTAATGTAAATAACTGTTTAGTTTTGTGTGAGTCTTAACAGTGTAGTATTAATGTAAATAACTGTTTAGTTTTGTGTGAGTCTTAACAGTGTAGTATTAATGTAAATAACTGTAAATAACTGTAGTTTAATGTAAATAACTGTTTAGTTTTGTGAGTCTTAACAGTGTAGTATTAATGTAAATAACTGTTTAGTTTTGTGTGAGTCTTAACAGTGTAGTATTAATGTAAATAACTGTTTAGTTTTGTGTGAGTCTTAACAGTGTAGTATTAATGTAAATAACTGTTTAGTTTTGTGTGAGTCTTAACAGTGTAGTATTAATGTAAATAACTGTTTAGTTTTGTGTGAGTCTTAACAGTGTAGTATTAATGTAAATAACTGTTTAGTTTTGTGTGAGTCTTAACAGTGTAATATTAATGTAAATAACTGTTTAGTTTTGTGTGAGTCTTAACAGTGTAATATTAATGTAAATAACTGTTTAGTTTTGTGTGAGTCTTAACAGTGTAGTATTAATGTAAATAACTGTTTAGTTTTGTGTGAGTCTTAACAGTGTAGTATTAATGTAAATAACTGTTTAGTTTTAGTCTGAGTCTTAACAGTGTAGTGTTAATGTAAATAACTGTTTAGTTTTGTGTGAGTCTTAACAGTGTAGTATTAATGTAAATAACTGTTTAGTTTTGTGTGAGTCTTAACAGTGTAGTATTAATGTAAATAACTGTTTAGTTTTGTGTGAGTCTTAACAGTGTAGTATTAATGTAAATAACTGTTTAGTTTTGTGTGAGTCTTAACAGTGTAGTATTAATATAAATAACTGTTTAGTTTTGTGTGAGTCTTAACAGTGTAGTATTAATGTAAATAACTGTTTAGT
>NC_134828.1:401924-439713 GCF_004210375.1 Tachypleus tridentatus
CCAAATAGACTGGTTGATATCATGTTCACGTATAGAAGGCTATTCCGTCAATATCGTTTTAATACTATGTTTTTATTACGATTAATGTTTGTGTTATATAGACTCTTGAAAGAATGATGAAAATAAAAATGTAAACAGATTTTGCTTCTAAGAATTAATCGGCTAAAACTCAACTAAAACTAGATCAGCTGAAATGGGATAGAATGTTATTGTTACTAAAACCCTAAATATGTTGAATTTTTGGGGTCAAATACTGGTCGTTTCTATTTGTTTTTTTATAAACTGTTTCATAAATAATCCATATAAATAAAGATAAATAATTCTACGGTCTGACTTAATGATATGAAACAATAGTAGAAACAGACTTACCCAACAGTCGGTGAACTTCATCTCTTCGCAAAAACAAACTGAAGCTACCAAAACAAATACTAGCTCCAAAACCCAGTATTAGAACTATTTGACAGGCTATATGGATACTCGTCTCTGAATTAAGTCCTACCATTGTTAGCAATTATTATGTAAAACAATAATTGTCAGGTATACAGAATGAGGGAGGAAATGGTTTGAGAAAGTGGCGGTTCTGACGTAGTAAATTCAGTAAGTAAAAGAAGCAGAGCACGTGCCACAAGCATTACGGTAACCCTCAGACACTGGAATTTAAGAGATACTGTATTCACGAAACTGCAAGTACGGTTTTTATGGATCAGTTAGAATGGAAAAAAGCAATACTTTCTGTCTAAGAGATCGATTTAAATTGCACAACTGCTCTACTGGAGTGCCAAAGGCAGTTTTTATACATCGAGTACACTGATCTAAGCCGAATGAAGTTGATTGACGATTCCACTCAGTTCTGCTTACCAGAAGGTTTACTGATATGTTTGCCTGTTCGAAACGTGTTGCACATTGCCGATCTGCGTCTCTGGTGCATGTGTTCCGTTTCTTTTTCAACTTCCAAGGATATCGTTCAACGAATAAAAGAAAGTGTTTGTTATGTCAGCTTCAATGCAATAACTATTGATCATACAAATTTGCCTTTCAATTATGAGCTCGTAAACTTTAACATTAACGACCAATCCTTATTACAAAGCGAATGGCGCTAGAACATCAGCCGCGAGAGGCCTCGATTCATAGCTCTTCCTTATTGGCTCAGAGTCCCTCGCTTGCTTAAAGTTGATTGGTGGAAAGACTGAGAGTGAGAGGTGAAAGCCAGCTGTATGATTACTCATCGTACCAATATAAATATAATTTACCTGGTGGTGACTTCATACAAGCGGAATGGTAAATCGCTTTTCATATTTCACAATGATTTGTAAAAGTTGAAGAATACTATTCTGATTCCGAATTTCGGTTGTGATAAAGAAATGTTAACTGTTTAAGTAGGTAGAGAACGAGTTCGTGGTATTACAGAGGGGTCAAATTCAATAACTGAGGTTTACGTGTCATCTCTTTCAATATAATATCTTATACCGCCACAATTCTATACAATTAAACGGGGAATTGTATCTATCACATATTATTTAAAGTGTTTGTTTGTTGTTAAGCACAAAGCTGCACAATGGGTTATCTGTGCTGTGCCCGCGAGGAATATCGAGAATTATTAAATTCCTGAAGCGTGTTTCATTGAACAATATTTCTGTCTCCGGGAAACGTTTTTTCGTTTATCGTTTCTTCCACTTTCTTTCATATTTCTTCAAAACATGTCTCAATCGGCTGTCATTTTTTTTACGTCTTTCAGCGGGTTGATTTGAAACTTGGTAGGTTTATACCTGGATCCATCTTTTAAAGGTTTTTATAAAGTCAAACGCAAAAAAATCCAAAAATGTATATTTTGATCTTCTTTGGGATCATATTTAGACCATTGAAGATGAAAATTTGCACAAATATAAATTTTTATGCGCCCAACGTATTGACACGTAAAAATTTCGGATTTGTCCTTTTAAGAGGGGTTAGAGCTCACAAAGAAAATCCTAATTTTAGGTTTTTTGTTAATTGCTCGGCCATCTTTTGACCAGTTTACATGGGATTTAATAGAGAGGTCTCAAGCGGTGACTGATATTAGATTTCTAGCTTTTTCTGTGTTTCTCACTATTTTTCTGGTGACAAAATTAGTCATATTCGGATTTCTTGGCGGAGACAAGTTACATCCGCTTGGTATATTTAATTGAGATTGCATTACTATGTTCTCTGAAAAAGTATTGGAAAGATTTACTCAGCATGAAATATAAGTGTCCTATAATTCTAAGTCAAAATGTAAACAAAATCATCGTTGTTTACCTGCATACATCAAAGTTTACTTATTCAATGAATGTGTATTATTCAACCTTATAGCTGTAATATTACCACTGGGCTAAATATTCTAGGTGGCCAGTGATGTTAATGGGAGATTTTATTATAAGCTTTCAAACGGATCTTTCCAAATGACTTAAGTAATATACTGTGGGGGTCAAAATTAGATTCTGAACTGACCATTCCAAAATGTTTTGTAACAGGAGGCATTATGTTGTTGGACAAGAACAACAACAACAAAATATTGACTTCGTAATCAAAAACTCCGTTATGGATATTGAACTGTGTTCACTTAAGATCTATTGATATCCAAATATGTTTGCATGTACATACTCCATAAACAGATTAATAATCGGTCGCCACTTTAAAAGTGGGTAAAGCTTCTGTCTCTACCTCGCGAAAAGCTTTACCAATCGTGAAGTTCTGTTTGTTTGTTTGTTTTTGGAATTTCGCACAAAGCTACTCGAGGGCTATCTGTGCTAGCCGTCCCTAATTTAGCAGTGTAAGACTAGAGGGAAGGCAGCTAGTCATCACCACCCACCGCCAACTCTTTGGCTACTCTTTTACCAACGAATGGGAGGGTGAGCATGTTTAGCGCGACGCGGGCGCGAACTCGCGACCCTCGGATTACGAGTCGCACGCCTTAGCGCTTGGCAATGCCAGGCGTGAAGTTCTGAACAGACGAGTTTTACATCAAGAGAAGTAGTGCCAAGCATGCACGGGTTGCTGTATTATTTGAGCCTTCCGGTTCTTCCTTAACACCAACTTTTATGGAGAACACGCTAAGCATGTCTTACAAATAACACTTTTCACATTGGCTCCAATGAGTAAAGTGAAGTCAATGTGAAATTGTTGCAAAAATTATTTCTGATACGTATCACGGTCCTAATTAGTGAAAATATTTCTTGCTACATAATGCCCAAAAAACCACCTCGCGTTCTATATAGATGCATAGAGACGCAATAAAACAAATAGATTTGTGTTTTTGTTGTAAAGCACAAAGGTATAGAATGAGATGTCTGTGCTCTGTTTACCGCGGAGTCCCCGCTAGTACAGCGGTAAGTCTACGGATTTACAACGCTAAAATCAGGGGTTCGATTCCCCTCGGTGGGCTCAGCAGATAGCTCGATGTGGCTTTGCTATAATAAACAACACACACACGTCTACTGCGGGTATTGAAATCCAGTTTTTTAGTGTTATAACGTCCCTAACTTATCGCTGAGTAGCGGGAACTAAAAACATAACAAGTAGGAAATACTGCTGTCTGATTTGTCAGTATTATAACGTATAGTCACAAAAGTCAAATACAACAAGTCTGGTAACACAAACTTAGATGCAATATTCAAGAAGAAGTGGCGCTGCTGTAGAGTTCATTACCATATTAACATTAAACTTATAATGAAGTTTTTAAAAGATAAGGATGACGTAGGGATGACAGTGTCAAAAAGTACAGAAACAAAGTAAAAATGAATACGTAAAACCATACAAGAACCCTACATAAGTAGCCTATGAGTCAATATTACAAACTTATGGAAATTAGCCATTGTAAAACTTTATATCATATTCGGTTTGATTGCTTTAAATCAAACCTGAATATTTGCAATGAAAGGAATTCAACACTTAGTTGTAGATAAAAGTTTTTCTTTGGAAAAAATGGCTACTTATGTAGGGATTTTTATATTTAGTTTGTGTATTCATCTCTACACTGTTCCTGTTCTTTTTGACATTACCATCCGTGTTTTTCTCTTTTTAAATAGTATCATTGAAGTTAGTTTATAAATGAACATTTGTTTTATTTTTAAAATTCAAAGGTAATATTTATTGTCAATATTATTATCAGTTTCTTCGTTGCACTTGTAGAATAAACTCAGATATTAATATCATGTGTTGAAATCAGTGAAACGTTATACTGCTTCTAAGTTCCCAAAGTTAAAATGAGACATTTTGGTGTGTAAATCATTACAACAAGACTAAGGATTGGTGAGCTAGTCTTTCTGACGTCAGAATCAGACTAATCAGTGGAACATTTGACTGTTATGCTACTCGCCGGTTCTCTACCATAACGATGTTTTTTGGCTTACTGAAGGTTTCAATAGTTTTTGAAAATTACTAAAATATAAGTTTGGTGTTTATAAAAGTCTCTTAGATTGTTATAAAAGAATTTTAAGACTGTGATGATCAACACGTAATATGCGATGGTCATTTTTTCTTGGGCTTTACCTACATGTTAAACACTACTATGCTTGGTGATTGAATTAGATATGGTTATATAAGAGAAATTTATAAGTATTAATAAATGAAAAACGTGGTTTCACTGTTTGTTTCACCACTGTGGTTACTCAATACCCTCAGCTTTGGCTAGTACTTTGTTTTCATTTTCTGTTACATTAGTATTCGATCTGGAGTTCTATACAAATTAAACTTTAATAATCGCATGAGGGATTTTATCATCTGGTACATCAATATTTTAATAGCGTCGTAAATGTTGGCTGAAAGCAAATGAATAAATCTGTGTGTAATGCACATAAAATTGACTTTTATCATTTTGTTATCATGGAACGCATTTTCGATTTATTCATTTTAGCCAAAGTAGAACAAACAAATTCCTATGTTCTCGTCCATCACTAGTTTTGTTTTTTTCTTGACCACACGAGTAAGATGTTTCTCGACATTTAGTCATCACATCTCCGGTCTTGAGCTGAGACTCAGTTCGCAAGTTCTCGTATGATCTTGTAACACTGGCCAATATGATACAAAAAGGCATTTTGTAACGTCACGTAGAATTACAATTGTTTCACTTATCTCACCGATGTTCTCAAGGTAAATATTTAAACGGATTTACTTCTTTCCTTGGCTGGTGATGATGAAGATTTAATGATAGAAAATGAAGCTACAGTTTCCTCGAATCATGTGCAAGAAATGTGCTTTTAAAAAAATAAATCAGTGAAATAACGCAGAACGAATTAGTTTCTTTCATTTGTTACATTAGAAAATGTAATTAATTATATTAAATTTGTTTAATACTCTAAAGATCTATCGATTAGAATATTTTAATTTTAAAATGATAAACTCATTTAAATTCAGTATCATATACTTTTTAAATCAAATAAATTATTTTATGACGCCTGCTGTGTTTTAATATCTATTGCTACAGCCGCATGATGATAACGTGTTTCGTTCAGTGTCCATCAAATGGATGTGTACGAAACTTGAACAGTTGGAAACAAACAAGAAAAAAAAAAAGTCAGGTGTCCAACATGTGGGTTAAAATTTACTCTAAGAATGATTATTCCTTGAGCCAAATAATCTGATTGGAAACAGAAATCTTTCCATGACAAAGTGGCCAAACGAACAAATCTAATGAAAGTGTTATCTCGGATTGGTGATTTTATGAGTATTAAAGTATTTTGAGAAAAAAGAAAACACGTTAATTACCCGGTAACTTTATTTGTCCAAAAGACACTCCTGGTAGAGAACAAATATAAATTTAGTTATGAAAGAGTGTAAATGATTTCATAATTTTCTGATATCATTTTGTTAAATGACGAAATTTAAATGTATTGCTAGCATGTTCAACCATGCCTTACAATGTTTATTGACTGGTTCGTGCACTTACAGTTTAAGCAATATGAATTGTTTGTTACTTTCCATATTTACGAGAAATCAGATTCGATCGTTAACTTTAATATATTTACGGTTGTTGTTCATGAAAGAACTAATATGTCTGACGTGTTCAAATCGACCTGATGAGCCCTGGTACTGAACGAAAGACTTTGTCAGCAATAGGTATGTCAGATGTAGTGTGGTTGACATATAATGACATATTATTATTTGCATTTATTCATAAGTTCTCAGAATTAGGTAAAGTCCATACTAATCAAAATAAAGTGTTCATTCATAGAAGTTATGTAAACGTAAGCGCGTTTTGAGTTGGGTATTTTAGTACGGGATCTTAACCATTCTAGGAAGTGCTCTGTACAAGTTTAGGTTTATCCCTCTTAATTATAGTTGGAATGATCGTATATGTATGTAACCTAAGGATTGGGGGATATCATACTAGAAATTTGGTCTAACTATAAAAGTGAGCTATCTGCAAAGCTTTCTCGCTTGTCTAACATTGCATTTTATATTACAAACATATTAAAGAAATCTTCTTTTATACCAAAGTATCCAGTGAAAAAAAAGGCCAATAAGAAAAGATATAAACAGTAAACGTGCATTTTTGTTTCACTTAGTCACTTGCGTCATCTGTGTTCCATTACTGTCCTCGTTTGATTTTACTCTCTACGCAATACACTGCGGATAGTTTGAGCTACCTGTTTGAGTTTACTAACATTAAAACAGTCATAATACTGATCCAGACCGCGTATACATATATATATATATATATATATTCTGAGATCAATGTTGTCAACTGATACCATTGTCAACCAATGTCTTATCATCCGATGTCATTTTCACTGTCGAACTTTTCTTTTTTAAAAATAAAAAAATATGATTATATTTGTCAATAGTAGTATTCAAAACATTATTATTACCTATTCCGATAAACCTAAATGCGTTTAAAATTACGGATTGTTTATAAACAAAAGCTTGTTTTTTTAAAGTTTTAAAAAGCATCTTTCAATAATACCATCGGCCTGATATCCAGTATAGACAAGAAAACTAATTTTACCTACTACAATTACCTGGTTTATAAATAAAAAGATTTTATATATAATAATTTTAATAACGTAAATCAGATGTATTTTTAATTGTATTAAGACTGCAAAGATAGGTGTATATTTCCAACAAACAAAATTTCATGTAATTACTGCATGTTTCAATAAATTATGATGTTTGAAAATTCTTTCCCATATGATTAACTTGTATATTTTCAACACTTTAATAAAGTAAGACCAATGTAAGGGTTTTTGTATTTTTTTTCAACAAAAAGTAAATTTGATTTATCTTTGAATAAATAGTCACAGTTACTACATTTTAAGCCAATAGTGGTTCTTGATTAGCGTGCTGGATCATGAATCTGTGGATCGCGTCCCGTTATCGCAGGAATAAAAAAAAAAAATCGCGCCATGCACTTTGGGGTTACAGATGTATTTTAGAGTTGAATGTCAAAATTCATTATTCGACCAAACAAAAAGTAGTCTAAGAAATGGTGGTGCCTGTTTTTGACTGGATGGTTCCCTCTGATCTGTAAGCTAGAGATGGCTAGTGCAGATAGCATTTGAGTGTCTTTGAATGTAATTACTACATTTTAAAATACTGATCTGGAAAATACTTACGATAGGTTTATTTAAGAGTCGTCACTCTTTGGTTATTTTCACGAGCGTGTAAAACATTCTCTTTTCTTTTAAAGATGTTATCGAACATTGGTCTTATGAGCAGGGCGCTGGAAACAGAAAATAAATGTTTGAGTCCTCAAAATTTGCCAAACTTGTTGCTGGTCAAAATTTTTACAAGTTGTTTATTATTATCAAATTGTTTGAAAGTTTGTGAAACGTGTACGTAAAATTGTACCTGCTACTCCACATCGCAGCGTAAAATTGTGAAGTGTTTCGAAATAATGATTTGTGTATGGTGCATGATAAAATACTATTTTGGAAATTATTTACCATATAATCAGTGATGACGAGAAACCCACTTGTTGAGAAATTTATATGCAAAAACGGCTCGTTTGGGCTGAGAAAACACTTTACATAGAAGAGCGAACAACGTTTCGACCTTCTTCGGTCATCGTCAGGTTCACAAAGAAAGAGGTAACTGACCGGAAGCTGACCACATGTTTGAAAGGGGTTGTGTAACTGTGTGTCGAAATGTAGAGGGCGGTATTAGATGTTTGAATATATAATTTTATTTATTATATTAATATAGGTATAAAGGCGTTCCTTTATATTGGTTTATTTTGGGTTTAAGTTGTTGTATAAGTAAGGCTTCTTTAATTTTACGTTTGTTTATGTTTGTTTCTTTATTTAGTATTTGAGTGTTTTCTATGGTTATGTTGTGTTTATTTGACTTGCAGTGTTCGAAAACGTGTGAAGGTGACTTTTTATGTTCTTTGAATCTGGTTTCCATTTTTCTACTTGTTTCTCAATATAGAAGTCGTGGCAGTTTTCACATTGTATTTTATAAATAATGTTGGTGTGGTGTTTGTCAGTGTAGTTTTACATAGTATAGACCTCAGTTTTGTGCCGGGTTTTTGAATAAATTTGGTATTAATTGGAATGTCATATTTTGTTACTAATTTTTGCCAAATGTTGGTTATTTGTTTGCTGAACAACAACTTAACTTAAACAACAACTTAAACCCAAAATAAACCAATATAAAGGAACGCCTTTATACCTATATTAATATAATAAATAAAATTATATATTCAAACATCTAATACCGCCCTCTACATTTCGACACACAGTTACACAACCCCTTTCAAACATGTGGTCAGCTCCGGTCAGTTACCTCTTTCTTTTGTGAACCTGACGATGACCGAAGAAGGTCGAAACGTTGTTCGCTCTTCTATGTAAAGTGTTTTCTCAGCCCAAACGAGCCGTTTTTGCATATAAATTTCTCAACAAGTGGGTTTCTCGTCATCACTGATTATTGTTTCATCGCGGCGACTGTACGAGAAGTGTAAGTTTTTGTGTTTTTCTCAGTGTATTTGTACTTACCTGTTACCTGTTACCATTATGTCTGAACTAGCATACCGTACACCATTATTAACAGTACACGCTCACACGATCGTTAAGAAACTAAGGAATTTAAACCAACGAATTATTAATAGAAGAAATGACATTTATTTTATTCAACAATGTAGAAAAGAACAACTAACCCCTAATTTTGTAAAGGTAAAACTTTCAAAAAATTTTAATACATACACAAACATTATCCAAAATTTACAGAAAAACTACTGAAAGCCATGTTGAACACAAAATACAAAGAACTACATGACTTACAAAACACAAAAATGAATCTAGACCATCAACTGGCATGCTGCATTAAACCAGAGATTTACGGACTTATACAACGAAACATAAACCAAATCAATACTAAAAACGACAGAGACAAAAAGATCTGCCACAACAAAAAACTAGAAAAACTAAGATGCAAACAACAGAAAAGACACCAAAACGACAAACCGTTGACTAACCTCATAATTAACAGATCCGACCGTCAATTAAACACAGACGAGATACATCTACTTAACAAAGGACTCAACTTCGCTATAGCACCTAGGTACATTCCAACCATAGAAATCAAAACATGTTTAGAAGACCTAGCCAGGAGACTTGTGATACTTTCTACAGAGAACAAAACAAGGAAACAACCAAAACAACCAACAGAAAGAAGACAACTTAGATAATTTTATTGACATCCAACAGCCAACCTTCCCAGGTAAAATTACAAATTTATATTTTCCAGAAACACCTAAAACAACATCTTAAACGATTTTTTCAAAGAATTTTCT
Source organism: Tachypleus tridentatus (assembly GCF_004210375.1). Taxonomy (NCBI): domain Eukaryota; kingdom Metazoa; phylum Arthropoda; class Merostomata; order Xiphosura; family Limulidae; genus Tachypleus; species Tachypleus tridentatus. The sequence continues at coordinate 411,670 of NC_134828.1, forward strand.
CACAAAACCATCAACATAATTTCACAAAACAGAAAACTGAAAACAACCTTACAAAAATAGACATTAATTGCATAAAAAACCTAAAACAAGACAAAACATAAAATTCTAAAAGCAGATAAAGGTAACGCTATAGTCATAATGAACACGAATGAATACATCCAAAAAATGAATAACATCCTATCAGACACGAACAAATTTAAACCAATACACACAAATCCAACAAAGACACACGAGACGCAACTGAACAAATTACTACTACAAATGAAAAAAAGCCAACACAATTTCACAAACACTTTATTCCTACCTACGTAAAACCGATTCACGCACACCACAAATATACGGCATCCCCAAACCTCATAAACCAGATTGTCCATTACGACCAATAATGTCCACATATGAATCGTTTAATTACAACCTTGGTAAATACATAGCATGGGCATTCTCCAAATATGTAACATCAGCCAGCTCATTTATCAAAGACTCTTTTAATTTCAAGTCTAATCTAAATCAACTTAATCATAAAGCCTTAATGGCTAGTTTCGATGTTATATCCCTCTTTACAGAAGTTCCAACCACTGAAGCCTGCAAGATAGCCTTAGAACTCTATATCCGAGACCCTAACCCAACTACAGAAATTCCCAGTAACCAGTTAGCAACCCTCATAGAATTCACCACGATAAAGACAAACTTCATGTTCAACAACCAAAACTATATACAAACAAACGGCCTAAGCATGGGCAACCCAGTATCACCAGTTCTAGCCAATATTTTTATGACACAAGTTGAAACACAAGCAATTAACACAGCATTACATCCACCACTATACTGGTATAGATATGTAGATGACACGGTTGCGGGATTCAAATCTACAGAACACATACTTAATTTTTTCAATCACATTAACTCTATACATCCCAACATCAACTTCACATGTGAACAGGAAGAAAACAATCAAATATCATTTCTTAACCTCAAAATTACAAGAACTGATACACAATTTCAAACAGAAATCCACCGAAAAATCACCCATACTGGACTATACATTCCTTGGGACTCAGCACATGAAACAAAACAAAAACTCAACATACTAAGAAACCAAATAAACACAGCCATAAAACTATGCTCACCAGATAAAATTAACGATGAATTAGACAAAATAAAACAATACTTCACCAACATCAATAAGTTTCCTCCACAAACCGTAGAAAACATTATACGCACACACCTAGACAGAAAGCAAAATCAACCAACTAAAGTAAATACAGCTCACGAATCAAAAAACCACGAAACCATATACTGCTGTATACCATATATTCCCGACATCAGCAAACAAATAACCAACATTTGGCAAAAAATTAGTAACAAAATATGACATTCCAATTAATACCAAATTTATTCAAAAACCCGGCACAAAACTGAGGTCTATACTATGTAAAAACTACACTGACAAACACCACACCAACATTATTTATAAAATACAATGTGAAAACTGCCACGACTTCTATATTGGAGAAACAAGTAGAAAATGGAAACCAGATTCAAAGAACATAAAAGTCACCTTCACACGTTTTCGAACACTGCAAGTCAAATAAACACAACATAACCATAGAAAACACTCAAATACTAAATAAAGAAACAAACATAAACAAACGTAAAATTAAAGAAGCCTTACTTATACAACAACTTAAACCCAAAATAAACCAATATAAAGGAACGCCTTTATACCTATATTAATATAATAAATAAAATTATATATTCAAACATCTAATACCGCCCTCTACATTTCGACACACAGTTACACAACCCCTTTCAAACATGTGGTCAGCTTCCGGTCAGTTACCTCTTTCTTTGTGAACCTGACGATGACCGAAGAAGGTCGAAACGTTGTTCGCTCTTCTATGTAAAGTGTTTTCAGCCCAAACGAGCCGTTTTGCATATAAATTCTCAACAAGTGGGTTTCTCGTCATCACTGATTATTGTTTCATCGCGGCGACTGTACGAGAAGTGTAAGTTTTTGTGTTTTTCTCAGTGTATTTGTACTTACCTGTTACCTGTTACCATTATGTCTGAACTAGCATACCGTACACCATTATTAACAGTACACGCTCACACGATCGTTAAGAAACTAAGGAATTTAAACCAACGAATTATTAATAGAAGAAATGACATTTATTTTATTCAACAATGTAGAAAAGAACAACTAACCCCTAATTTTGTAAAGGTAAAACTTTCAAAAAATTTTAATACATACACAAACATTATCCAAAATTTACAGAAAAAACTACTGAAAGCCATGTTGAACACAAAATACAAAGAACTACATGACTTACAAAAACAAAAAATGAATCTAGACCATCAACTGGCATGCTGCATTAAACCAGAGATTTACGGACTTATACAACGAAACATAAACCAAATCAATACTAAAAACGACAGAGACAAAAAGATCTGCCACAACAAAAAACTAGAAAACTAAGATGCAAACAACAGAAAAGACACCAAAACGACAAACCGTTGACTAACCTCATAATTAACAGATCCGACCGTCAATTAAACACAGACGAGATACATCTACTTAACAAAGGACTCAACTTCGCTATAGCACCTAGGTACATTCCAACCATAGAAATCAAAACATGTTTAGAAGACCTAGCCAGGAGACTTGTGATACTTTCTACAGAGAACAAAAACAAGGAAACAACCAAAAACAACCAACAGAAAGAAGACAACTTAGATAATTTTATTGACATCCAACAGCCAACCTTCCCAGGTAAAATTACAAATTTATATTTTCCAGAAACACCTAAAAACAACATCTTAAACGATTTTTTCAAAGAATTTTCTCACAAAACCATCAACATAATTTCACAAAACAGAAAACTGAAAAACAACCTTACAAAAATAGACATTAATTGCATAAAAAACCTAAAACAAGACAAAACATAAAAATTCTAAAAGCAGATAAAGGTAACGCTATAGTCATAATGAACACGAATGAATACATCCAAAAAATGAATAACATCCTATCAGACACGAACAAATTTAAACCAATACACACAAATCCAACAAAGACACACGAGACGCAACTGAACAAATTACTACTACAAATGAAAAAAGCCAACACAATTTCACAAACACTTTATTCCTACCTACGTAAAACCGATTCACGCACACCACAAATATACGGCATCCCCAAACCTCATAAACCAGATTGTCCATTACGACCAATAATGTCCACATATGAATCGTTTAATTACAACCTTGGTAAATACATAGCATGGGCATTCTCCAAATATGTAACATCAGCCAGCTCATTTATCAAAGACTCTTTTAATTTCAAGTCTAATCTAAATCAACTTAATCATAAAGCCTTAATGGCTAGTTTCGATGTTATATCCCTCTTTACAGAAGTTCCAACCACTGAAGCCTGCAAGATAGCCTTAGAACTCTATATCCGAGACCCTAACCCAACTACAGAAATTCCCAGTAACCAGTTAGCAACCCTCATAGAATTCACCACGATAAAGACAAACTTCATGTTCAACAACCAAAACTATATACAAACAAACGGCCTAAGCATGGGCAACCCAGTATCACCAGTTCTAGCCAATATTTTTATGACACAAGTTGAAACACAAGCAATTAACACAGCATTACATCCACCACTATACTGGTATAGATATGTAGATGACACGGTTGCGGGATTCAAATCTACAGAACACATACTTAATTTTTTCAATCACATTAACTCTATACATCCCAACATCAACTTCACATGTGAACAGGAAGAAAACAATCAAATATCATTTCTTAACCTCAAAATTACAAGAACTGATACACAATTTCAAACAGAAATCCACCGAAAAATCACCCATACTGGACTATACATTCCTTGGGACTCAGCACATGAAACAAAACAAAACTCAACATACTAAGAAACCAAATAAACACAGCCATAAAACTATGCTCACCAGATAAAATTAACGATGAATTAGACAAAATAAAACAATACTTCACCAACATCAATAAGTTTCCTCCACAAACCGTAGAAAACATTATACGCACACACCTAGACAGAAAGCAAAATCAACCAACTAAAGTAAATACAGCTCACGAATCAAAAAACCACGAAACCATATACTGCTGTATACCATATATTCCCGACATCAGCAAACAAATAACCAACATTTGGCAAAAATTAGTAACAAAATATGACATTCCAATTAATACCAAATTTATTCAAAAACCCGGCACAAAACTGAGGTCTATACTATGTAAAACTACACTGACAAACACCACACCAACATTATTTATAAAATACAATGTGAAAACTGCCACGACTTCTATATTGAGAAACAAGTAGAAAATGGAAACCAGATTCAAAGAACATAAAAGTCACCTTCACACGTTTTCGAACACTGCAAGTCAAATAAACACAACATAACCATAGAAAACACTCAAATACTAAATAAAGAAACAAACATAAACAAACGTAAAATTAAAGAAGCCTTACTTATACAACAACTTAAACCCAAAATAAACCAATATAAAGGAACGCCTTTATACCTATATTAATATAATAAATAAAATTATATATTCAAACATCTAATACCGCCCTCTACATTTCGACACACAGTTACACAACCCCTTTCAAACATGTGGTCAGCTTCCGGTCAGTTACCTCTTTCTTTGTGAACCTGACGATGACCGAAGAAGGTCGAAACGTTGTTCGCTCTTCTATGTAAAGTGTTTTCTCAGCCCAAACGAGCCGTTTTTGCATATAAATATTTACCATATACTTATTAAGTAATGATTTGCACATAATGTTAATACATGATCAAATAGGGCTATAAACAGTATACACTATATACTTATTATATTATGACTAACGTATCGAGTTTTTTTTTACAATGTGTAATTTAAACAGTGGTTAAAGTGCCGAACTATAAATTGGAGAGGTAACGGTTGTCGACCACTTTACCAAAATGGTGCTACACACTTTGAGGCCGTCGGTAGGTTATAATAGCGGTGAAATCTACTATTTATTTAGATTATCACTGTAATTGGCAGTGCGTGTTGTTGACGAAATGCTAACCCTCTAGTTTATCAATACAAAAAAGGAAAAGTTAGCGTAAATGAACCACGTACTACTTTATATGATAACCTGAGATAAATAAACGTTTAGTACTTGCTAATATATAACCCTGGATAATGTTTTATAAGGCTAACAAATGATTTAATAAAGTTTTCAGATCGCACATCACAGTACATCAGAAGGTTAGCATATCTATCACACATTGTGTTTTTTAGTAAGGATAAAAATTACTATACGAGTTTATCAAGTCATTAAACTGCATATTACAATACATGAGATGGTTAGTATATCATATATTGTATTTAAATGATAGCAAGTAATTATATGATTTTAAAACTTTTGAGATCAAAAGAGGAACAATAAAAACTGTTTGCAGAAATGTGGTACATCGAAAGATAGTTAAGGTAATAATAACACTATGTAACAAATTTTTTACTTTTTCTTGTTCCTGGGAAGAAAGTGTTATTCCCAGTTGCTTATGCCTAAAGTAAATGGAAAAGACCTATTTTTCTCTTGAAACTTTGCTTTTGTAACCTGGGTAGTTAAATTTTCAAATTTACCTATTTTCCAGAACATTCCAGGTAGATTCAGTGCTGAGTAGCTGCTAGAGAATTTTCTCGAACTTACAAGAATTTTCAAGAACTTTCTAGAATGTTGTAGAAGCCTTAAAGCTGTGCTGCTCCATAACGGGAATAAGTATCTGTCTCTCACCCTGTCTCATTCGGTGCACCTCAAAGAGGAATACAACAGCGTCAAGACCTAGCTAGAAGCCTTGAAGTATGATGAATATGGCTGTGAGGTTATCGGAGACTTCAAAATGGTGTCATTCCTGATGGGTCTCCAAGGAGGCTTTACCAAGTTTCTCTGTTATTTTTGCCTTTGGGACAGCAGTGACACCGCAGCTCACTACAACAGGAAGCACTGGCCACAACGGACCGAGTTCTTTGTGGGGAGGCACAATGTCGGGTGTGAGCCACTAGTGGACCTCCAGACGGTGTTATTCTTACCATTGCACATAAAAATGGGTCTTATGAAACAACTTGTCACAGCTCTTGATAAGGAGTCTCCAGCCTTCAAGTACCTTCGAGACTCCTTCCCTAAGCTGTCTGAGGCAAAGGTCAAAGTTAGTGTCTTCGTTGGACCACAAATAAAGAAGATCCTAGAGTGCACAAAATTCCCTAAGAAGCTCAGTAGGAAGGAAAAAAAGCTTGGGGCAGCTTTGTCGCAGTGGTTCGGAGCTTCTTGGGCAAGCATAAGGTGAAGAACTACGGTCAAATAGGCTGCAGGATGTCCCTTAAAATCCATATCCTTGACGCTTATCTTGATAAATTCAAGGAGAACATGAGAGTATACTGAGGAGCAATGCGAGCGCTTCCACAAGATATACTGGACTTTGAACGCCGCTACCAAGGAGCGTAGAACAAAAACATGATGGGAGGCTATATTTTGGGGCTGATACGTGAAAGTGATTTACATTATAGTCGCAAATCTCGAAAACTACTCACTTCTCAACATTTTGTATAACTTTAATATAAATACGCGTAAATCTTGATTCATATGTTGTTTTATTCAGACCTTATGTAAATGAAAATGTGCAAATTTGCCCGTTTTTTACATAGAAAATAGGTTAATTTCTAAATTTAATTATCCAGGTCATAAAATCAAAGTTTGAAGGGAATAATGGCCATTTCTGTGCTTTTACAACATAAGCAATTAAGAAATAACACATACTATCCAGGAACAATATTTGTGTTACATAGTGTAATTTTATCATCGGTGATGTAAATAACAAATATATCTACGAGACTTCCCAACTGCTTAAACAGAACAGACATGTAATTTATAATAATAATCATGGGAATATATATCATTACATATATTTCTTTCCTACAGTTTTTTTTTTATCTGTCTATATAACTTATCATTTTGGGCAAAGTTTTTCTGGGGTATTCATATTACTCTTATTTTTTAAACACTTCGTGACTTGGAAACATGGGTTGTAATTCATTGTTTTATCTATAGTTACCATATAAGACAAAAGCTTTAACGTCTTAGGGGTGATCTTGAACTAAAAAAATGTTGTTTTTTCAATATATATGCCCGCCCTTTAACTGAGGATTTATTAGTTTGCTTCCCAAAGACATAGCATTATATGTTTCTAGGAAAACTATATTGAGACTGCATATACCTGGGTAGACATTCTTACACGAGTAATCGTATTTTATGTTGCTAGCAGTGTGTTATACGTACTGGGCTTTCGTTTGTTAATAATAAAACAGGATGCTAGGGAACTTGCACTTACCGAGCCTACTAATTCAATTATGGCATTTTCCAATTTTTCGTGAGATCTCTGCTGCACGCGCTACAGAAATCTCGGACCTCGTGTTTACTCTAGATAAAGAAGAAAAAATCAAACTGTCGTTAATCTGGTCCGATGGTCAATCAAGCCTTCATTACTTATTGATTTGTATCCAGTTTTACGCACGACGAAAAGATGTGCAGCAGATCTACAGATGTGTTCACTCATTGATTTGCGTTTAGTTTCACGTACGAATGACGTGTAACAACTGTACAAGTGCTCATCCGTGAACTTGTGCTTAGTTTCACACATGACAGAAAGATGTGCAGCAGCTTTACAGATGACTTCACTCATTTATCTGTGTCCAGTTTCACATACGAATGACATGTAACAGGTGTAAAAGTGCTCATTCATGGACTTGTGTTTAGTTTCACACATGACAGAAGGTTGTGCAGCAGTTTTCATATGCATTCACTCATTTATTTCTGTCCAGTTTCACATACTATAAAAAATGTGTTGCAGCTACAAACAAGCACTCATAAAGAGAAGTTTCCTTTTTCTTTATAACAAGTAAGAAAAGCGAAAGTAATGAGAGTTTATTCACGATAATTATTTAGATTTTAAAGTATTGAAGGACAATGCTGTTCAAACTTGCTCTAAGTAAATATAGTTGAAAAGTCGTTTATTCTTGTTGATAAAAGTATTTTATAATTTTTAATCATATTTGTTTATTTTATGGCAAGATAAGTAATCAAAACAAAGAAAATAAATTCATAGTGTTTTTTTCTTGTGTATTCGTTTAACCGTTTACTTGTGGAATATACGAGAAGGAATCGTCTTAAAATAACATTTTGTTGGAAAAAATGTATATATTTTATCCGGAAACAACAAAAATGTGCTTGAAGATCAGATTTTAAATGTAGGGAAATGTAAAGACTCGTCATCTTTTCCTCATAAGATGAGCTTAAAATCATAAAACTTTCTTAAATACTGATATTATACTATTTATTCACCTTTAAATGAAGTAATAAATTTAAATTTGTTTAATATAATATTCCCATCGTATTAATTACCGGAAAACTCCAGTTGGAGTTATGGTCACAGAGAAAAAGTGATCCAGCACGTTTAGTTCACGCAAACACACGACCCTGATCCTATAAATGTTTCTTTTATGATTCTTGCCTAAATCCTTCCCTATTCAAAGGAACAATTCATTCACTTTTTTAGTCATAGGTTTTTCTTTTTCCATCAAAATCATTTAAGAACATTCGTTTCCAGCAAATATTATTTTCACAAATGTTTCAAACATTTACTTTTTGAATTTTCGATAAAATTGTATGAAAACATTTGTAGATCATCAACACTTTACTTATGAATGGTTAGTAAAGTAGTTTGTTACTTTTTATTCTTTTGCGTACAATTCTATCCTTCAAAAATTATTAACCTATCTTAGACACTCAAAGGCAACGTATCTGTGTGAATAACATAGAGGAATGAAATGTCTCAGTTGTCACAGAGAGAGGGAGTGACAAAATAAAGGTAATATATGAATCAAAACACTAATGTATTCTATTGTATATTGTTATTTACTATTTCTGGTTTTTATATAGATACTCGTATTAGGTTGTTTCTGTGTCTGAGTGTATACATGAATGGTACTGTCTAAAATAACTCCAGTTTTACCTAATGGCTTTCTACTCAAACTGTTAGCAGGATAATGCTTAATGAAATTGCAAGCAATTAAATTTATGGTAACAAGAGCTAACTTGTGGCTTATGGCTGAAATTTCCACCAAAATGTTATTTTTTATATATTTTGCTTTATATGTTGATATATAGTGAATATTCTAATAACCTGTTGTTTAAGTATATTCTGGCAAAGTGCATCAGAATATTCTGTGTATTTTAGGTAAGAAAAAAGTATCCATTTTTCATCGTTTCAGTTGCTCGTGCACAGTGAGACTGTTGTATCTTAATGATGATTTGAGTAAGGTAGATTGTACTGGTTTTAGTTCTTTTGTAATTTAGGAAAATAGACGACATTGACCTGTCAAATATGTCGAAGATCCAAAAGGCATTCATTCAGCTTTAAACTTCAGTTTTATTTGTAAGTCTGATTGTTTCCTATGACTTGTTTTCCTCCAGTAAATAAATAAATTTAACGACAGTAAGAGCTTTTTTTACTCTTCAAAATCACATTATTTAGCTAGTATGAACCACACATGCTTGAAATAAAACAAAAACTTATCGAAATTACTATAGAAGAAGCTTGTTTGTTTGTTTGTTTTGGAATTTCGCACAAAGCTACTCGAGGGCTATCTGTGCTAGCCGTCCCTAATTTAGTAGTGTAAGACTAGAGGGAAGGCAGCTAGTCATCACCACCCACCGCCAATTATAGAAGAAGCAACATGATAAATACATATATTTAGCCTCAGTCCCAGAACTGGGCAGAAAATAAACGTCTTCATAATGCATGTGGAATTACTCTATATCTATTAATAGTCATAATATGCATCAAAAATCAAAAGCAAAGGGTGCATTATTTTATGTATGAGTACTGTTTTTCATTGTTATTGAACAATCAATCTGTTATTCACAACCACGGAAGTTTCTGTTGAATAAAACACACTACATTGCGAATTAACTGTAAAGAAACTCTCCACAGTTTGGTTGCTAGGCAACAGATGATCTAATCCTCCCTATTTGTATAGAAGACCTAAGGTTACTACCCATCAAGAGTAAAGCAGACGAAGATTTTTCCTTTTACTCTAAGCCTCTTACAAAACGTGCCAACAAAAGGATGAACTAAACCTGGAAGAAGAGAAGTTTTACTTTATTAATAGACGAGAGAAAGAGGATTTAGAATCGAGATCCATTAAGAAGCTTAAACACAAACATTTCCATTCCCTCTTGCCTTCTAAACTGAGCTTCTCTGGAGTTAACAAACATTTACAGTTGTAAAAATGTTTGATCTGTATATACCATGCGTTGAAAAAACGTGATTATGACTGAATTCTCAGTTTCTGATTTTTTGTGAAGCGCGAAATATTTCTATTTAACAACTATTCTATGTAACAACAGTTTTGTGTTTCCATGTTTTTGTTCACAATAGAACTTTGCTGGTAGTTATTGTTAATTTTCATACTAAATTACGACTTTTAATTTAGAACCTAATACTGTCGTTCTAACAAAATTATTCTGTTGTTAGTATTATTTAATTGGTTCATTTCCGTGCATATTTAAAAGTTGATATATAAACTATTATATTTTGAACACAAATTTATTTTAGTAAGATAATTTCGTGCTTTTGTTGTTATACCTAGCATAATGTTGTTGATGCTCTTAAACAATTTATATCTTCGAAATTGTTAATTGAATACAAATAATGTTAAGTCATTAACAATTTTATGAATGTTGTGGCAAATTTAAGAAAGAAAATGTAATTATTGTAAGTTAATTATAATTAAATAGAATCAAAGGAATTAGGTGGCCATATTAAAAAAAAAGTCAATTAAAATTCCAAGTAACCAAGTTACTTAACAGGCTTAGTGTTTGCTAATTTATTAAATTACATAATATTTAATATAGAAGAGAACCATGGCACACGAAATCACGTTACCTGCATACAGAATTTTGTTTAAAATAATTATATTTTTAGCTATGCGCATTTTTAAGTAAGCAGAGGAAACTTCAGTTTGTTTTTTATATTGGATCGTGCAACTTTCAATTATTTATATCTGTCCAATAAATTAAATCATAATATTATTTTGTTTTCACTTAATTTTTAAGCCATTTATAAGCCCAAAAGTAACTAACTGTTTTGAAGCTCGGTAAATGGCATGGCTATTTGCCAATACCAGACATTTGTATTGTTTTTTCATTCATATTTATAATTTGATAGAAGTGTACAAAGAAATGTCTTGTGATTTAAAAATAGATAAATCACGAACAAAGAGTCTCGTTAACTAAATATGTGTTTTTTAAAAGTTATATAGAGACTGAGTACTTTATATCAACATCATTTTGGAGTCTCGCTACGTCATTACAGTTCATGTCGCCATATCCGAGTAAGCTTTTTCTGACACTGGTGAATTTTGAAAGTAGCATTACAGTGTAATTTTAATTGCAAAAGACTCTGTCGTAAGGTTGTCATGTGAAAAGCACACCGTTAGTTCCTGCGTGCTTTCCATTCTCTAACTTATGTATGAGAATGATAGCTTCCAAGCGTTTATTTCAACAGACTGATTGCAAAAGAATCCACTGCATCTAGTAACCTGATCGGTGTCTTCTTATGGAATAGCATGAACAAGCGTTCCATTTTCCAGTTCAATGCGACGATTGAACAAACATATCGCAACCTGTGTCACTTTTACAGACGGAAAGCCTTTTTTATTATGTTTCGAAGTGTTGCCTGAAGTACATGGATAGCATTTGTCCTCACCTTTGTGCAGATGAAGTCTCCCTGACACAAGACACTACATTTGCTTAGTACGGCTGAGGTATGAATAGTTTCACTATTTTTCTTTTCTGAATGGTTCTTGTGTCTGAAATTAATCAATGTTCTTTTGTGTTCATGGCCCGGCATGGCCAAGCGCGTAAGGCGCGCGACTCGTAATCCGAGGGTCGCGGGTTCGCGCCCGCGTCGCGCCAAACATGCTCGCCCTCCCAGCCGTGGGGGCGTTATAATGTGACGGTCAATCCCCCCTATTCGTTGGTAAAAGAGTAGCCCAAGAGTTGGCGGTGGGTGGTGATGACTAGCTGCCTTCTTACACTGCTAAATTAGGGACGGCTAGCATAGATAGCCCTCGAGTAGCTTTGTGCGAAATTCCAAACAAACAAACAAATCTTTTGTGTTCCGATGCCATTAAATAAAAGGGATATTCCCGTCTTAATGTATTCTCAAGACTCTCTTTGTTAACCTGAAGATGATCTAAGAAGGTCAAAACGTTGTTCTGTATTTTATTTTGATTAAAGTTTTAATATCCATACCAGCTGTCATGAGAATACATTTATACTTCAAGTGGGTTTTTTCATCATCATCAAATATTCTCGTCTTAGACATTATAAATGTTCAGTCTAAACACATTATTATGATCTGAGTGTATGAATATTTTGCATCAAAAGGATTGTACATACCCTACCTTAAAGTGACCAGTTTTCTGTGGTATCACATTACACCAGTACGTCAAACAATGTCAAAACATAGAGTGGTTACATACCCTTCAACCGCGGTTTTACTTCGGCTGCGATTTTTAAGTCACTTGGTAATTGTGTAACGTGTTCAACCTTCTGTATTTTACTTCGTCGAAAGTGAATTCACTCTGAATAAGAAATGTTTCTCTCGTACAATGTCCCGGTTATCATGTTTCTTTTTTTTCTTTTTTTGTGGTTGTTGATACAAGTTATTTACCTTCGAATCATTATAAAAATATGTTATTTTTTCTTTGTAAATTTCTCAATATTCCAAACTAGTTTGTTTCGTTTTCCACTGAAACCTATAATGTTCCTCTTCTATTGTAACTTTATTGTTAAAGTATTAAGTTTGTTTATTTTATTTTTTCATTTAAATAAATAAGTTTAAATTATGACTGATTAAGAGAAATATGGCATTGTCACAACGTCTATAGAGTGTATAATATTTGTTGGGCCCGACATGGCCAGGTGGTTAAGACACTCGACTCGTAATCGCAGGTTCGTATCTCCGTCACAGCAAACATGCTCGTCCTTTAGCCGTTGGGGCAATATAATATGACGGTCAATCCCACTATTCGTTGGTAAAGAGTAGCCCAAGAGTTGGCGGTGGGTAGTAGCTGTGACTAGCTGTCTTCCCTGTAGTCTTTCACTGCTAAATTAGGGACGACTAGCGCAGATAGCCCTCGTGTAGCTTCGCGCGAAATTCAAAAACAAACAATATTTGCTGTGGGTGGAACGTTACGAGTTAAACTGCACAGTAGGGAGATTTAACGGAGCCCATCACAACACTTGATATATAGAAAACGTATTGGAAGAAAAGCATAGTTCAGTTTTAGTTCGTAACGAGTTGTGCTGTATATGGCACATTTAACAAAATCAAAACTGGCCAGCTGTGCTCTGATTAGTCGTATTCAAATACGTTAGACTACCTTCTTTACACAATACAAATACTTAATGAGAGTTTTATATCGTCTTACAAACTTTTTACTTACAAAATCACACAACGGTTCAGCTTCTGAAAACGCTTACAGAAAAAGCGATACGTAATTGTTTGTTTGGTTTTGAATTTCGCACAAAGCTACTCGAGGGCTATCTGTGCTAGCCGTCCCTAATTTAGCAATGTAAGACTAGAGGGAAGATAGCTAGTCATCACCACCCACCGCCAACTATTGGGCTACTCTTTTACCAACGAATAGTGGGATTGACCATCACATTATAACGCTCCCAAGGCTGAAAGAGCGAGCATGTTTGGCGCGACCGGGATGCGAACCCGCGACCCTCAGATTACGAGTCTCACGCCTTAACACACTTGGCCAGCGATACGTAATATTTATTAATTTCCTACCTTTGATAATGTTATTTTGAACTCAGACAAAACATTAAACAAATTAATCGCAAAAAATAAAATACAGGTGGGAATGGTTGAATTTATTTCAAAAAAAGAAACAAATTTCTATCACACTTAATCACAGTTTTTACACGTGGAATGAAATTATAAAATCAAAATTAGTTCTTTATTTCATAGTGGAGTTTTACGAGTAGGTTCTAAGTTAGATTGATAGTATATTCATGGTACTGTCTGAGTCCGACAGTAACCTCTCTAACTAAAATATATCCCACCGTTTCAGCTCTAATTTGTTTACACACTAATGTTATTTGTATCAGATGTTGCTTTTCGCCTGGCTGTTTGACTGAAGTTAAGATAACCGAAGACTTGGTAATACGTGTGTATTACACATTCGTACTTTCATGGTTTGATTTCGCATGCCTTTTACGCTCAAATTCCAAGTCCTCCGGTAACAGAGCACAAGTAGTCCATTGTGTAGTTTTTCGCGAACGTCAAAAAATAAAACTCTAAAATGATAACATTTAATGCTGCTATTGCATAAATGAATAAGATCAAAACAACAATGTAAAAAATAAAACTGCGACACAAATATCTATATTTATCTGTATAAAAGATGAAGGAGAATACGATAAAGCAACCCAAACTTTTCAAAGGAAGGTCGGGAATATTATTTTTACCTTGGCGAAAGAATGGTAATGTGATTATTTTATAATAAAAAAAAATTAACTGCCGATAAAAATAATATTACATATTTGTTCATTGTTAATTTAAGAAAAAAAATTGATAAAAAAGTGGTTAATCTGTTATATATTGGTTCTAGTGTAAGTAATGTTTTGTAGTGTGTTTTTAATGTGAACCAGAAGGTGAGAATGTAAAACAGTGCGTTAGTCTACTATAATTATCATACTTATACTGGTCTTCTTTCATCTAAATAGTAAAGTTATACATAATTGAATAGATAAAACTTATGTCTTCTGATGAACAGAATATAGATAGTACATTGTGTAGCTTTTTGCTAAAAATGAACAGGAAAATTTTCCAAACGTTACGTCAGTCGCGTTTCTAGCTCGGAAAAGAATTTTAGCAGCGAAGGATGTTCTGTGATAAAACATTCTTGTATGTTTAGTTGTGTCATCGTTTTCAAAGTTAGTGACATATTATCTAGCTCATTTGCTTATTCGTCTCACCTATATCAATATAATTTACAACACAATACATAAATATGTAAGTTACATATGCTCCAGCATTATACTTTATTAAGGGCATATAAGAACGAATAAATATCGTGATTTTAAGTACGTAAATGAAGGATATTCACTACGAACAGCAAAGACCTTCTGGCATGCTTGAAGTCAGAATGTTAAATTCTTACAAATAAGAACGCCAGTAAGGTCTCGAGATGTCCTCAGTCAATCTTGTATTTAAACACATTTTCCATGCCATCTTTAGTTACTGGAGCCGCTTTAGGAGATACAATGAGTCTCCCTAAAGTATCCCAAGCATATGCGTACTTGATAAGATTGCAGTCAAGTGAGCTTACAGACGACTCCATTTAGACAATCCTTTCTTCATGACTGTGTCTACATGTTTAACACGCAGGTATGGGCGTTGTTATATATTAGATTCAGGGTAGATATAATTCAATAGCCACTTTAAATTACAGAGTGACAAATAAAATAACTACGTGAGACCATTATATGCAACTTAAGCTGGCTAATCAGTTATCTGCACTTCAGTTGTCTGATTTGCATATTAGTGAACTAAGAAAAGTGAATGATATAATTCTGCATCTGTGGTTTTGCTTTGCCACAGCTATAATAATACAAATAATGATTTCCCTTTAATTGTTCTGTATATTGTGTATTGTTCATGCGTTAATCGAAGGAGAATCAAAAAATCCAGACAAATTATATCACTTACAGTAAGATATCAAACTGCCAAGGTGAATAAAATTATGTTCACTAAAGAAAACTGAAATTCCATCGTTTTGTATTTGAGTTGTTTTATCAAAATATTAGTGTCATGATAGATACCATAATGTTTAAAGTTCAGTAACAATAACATTTCTCTTCTCCAAATTTTGAAACTAGATAGTCATAAACAATTTCATTCATGTCTTCGATTGCTCTTCGTAGTCATTTCAAGAGGTAAATATTCTTAAAACCTTGAAAGCACTGGTTTCTTGCTAACGTCAGGAGCCAAGAGTTACCAAAGTATCTCTCAACAATAACGTGCCCTTCTACAGTCGATACCATAACGAGGTTACTTCTCTAAGTACCTATGTTTTCATGCATACGTAAGTATACAGTTGTAGAGTGGGTGGCGAGTGTCCATAACAACTAAAAAGTGTTTGTGTATATATATGTATATATATATATAGATGTGTGTGTGTTTGGTAGGTCCTTTACGCGATCATGTGTCTACATGTTGGTGTCTCCATATCTAAACATGCTTTTTCACTTTAGATTTTGCTTTTTTTTTTCCACTGACAGCAAGCTTTAACGTCTTAAAAAGGAAAAGAAAGAACAAGCAGTGAGTTCGAAAATAGCAAGCGTGATGAAGATCTCAACATAAACTAAAACCTTTTTATTTGACCAGTAAGTGTGGCTAATAAAGCAGATTTGAGGGATAAGTTTCAAGAATCTCTTTTCTATCTCGCTTTCGGTTTAGGTTAAGAACTGATGAATTTGCAATTCGTAAGCAAAACGTATCTAATACATTCTGTGTATAGTACTAGACAGGTTTGTTGTTTTTTTTTCTAGTGAAATGTAATGAAATATAAATAAAGACTCGATTCTAACAAAACTTTTCTCTCTGTTTGGTTAATCATACATATATGTGAGTGAAAGAAGGGTTTGTACTGAGCACAAAAACTTAAATTATTCCTCCCAGCTCAATAACTCCGCAAAGTTTATCACTTTCTGTGTGTCAACTGTTATCATATTATATCATTATAAAAATAAATATATATATCTATTGTATACACTTTGTTCGTTTTAGCAAAAAATTACAAAACGACTGCTTGCATTATCTGTGTCTAATTTTGATCGCGTAAGGTAGAGGGAACACTAGTCATAAGAAACCACCGCCGACTCTTGGGCTACTCTAATCAAATAATGAGATTTGTTCGTCACTCTTATAACTTACACAAAGTGAGGAGCGCGATTTTATGACAACTATGAACTATCGGATTTACTCTAAGTGCTAGGCCACTCCCATTCTCATGTGGACTAAAGACCTAACTCTTGTGTAATAAGTAGGTATATTAACTATTTTTTATCACTTGAATGCATTGCGTTAACCTCGTAAAACAATTGAGATGTTTATGTCTCGTTTACAAATATCACTTTGGATTTGTTTAAAATAGATTGGTCCAATAATCAAAGATGCTAATATATTACTCAACTGTTAATAAACTAGTACAGTACTCTCATAACCCAGCACGTTGCTGATATTGTAATATTATCTGAACACGGACCAGTATTAAATAGATTTTTACCATATTCAAATATTTATGCTATTAAACTTGAGAAGACAGTGAAAACCTAGTTATAGATAGCTTCCTCTATTGTCCTTAGCATATCCTTAGAGCTAGAACTATCTATATCTGAGTCGTATTTCTGTTATTTAAGTAGTGAAGTGTTGACTGGAATATGGGAGATATAATACAGATAGATCTTATTTTGACAGTTCATTTTATATACAAGCTTTCTTTATTTATTAAGTGCAGTGACAACAAATACCTGGTAATAAGTAACATTGAAAACAGGAGATTTGTTTTCTTTCTCCTGTTAATAATTTCGACTATTTTATCAGACAAAATAAGTTGAAAAATGTAATTAAATATTTGTGATATTCTACTCATAGTATTCTGTACGTTATAGAAATACTCTTTGTATTTCGTTCAGTAAATTCAGGCATAAAAAATCTACTATGTAATTCCTATAGAACGAGTTTCTTCAAAACAACAAAGCTTTGTGATACCTATTAATATTAAGTTATATTTATTGTTTTGCTCACAAGTCAGTTTCATCCTGAAATGCGCTGTTAAGTATTGTGAAAATTTAACTGTATTTGTGAGCTACACGTGAAGATTCTAAATCATTTATCTTTAACAAACAGCTTCATTAATAAACCAGCATCGTACGCTTTAAATTGCTCTTTGGAATCTGTTGTCCATCTGCCTGAGGACTTATTAAGAGGTACGTTGATTTGGTTTGAATTTCGCGCAAAGCTACACGAGATCTATCTGCGCTAGCCGTTCCTAATTTAGCAGTGTAGGACTACAGAGAAGACAGCTATTCATCATCAGCAACTCTTGGGCTTCTCTTTTACCAATGAATAATGGGATTGACCATCACATTATAACGCCCCCATAACTGAAAGGGCGAGCATGTTTGGTGTGACGAGGATTCGAACCGATGACCCTCAGATTACGAGTTTAGTGCCTTAACCACTTGGCCATGCCAGCCAGGTATTAACGAGAAGAAGAGGTTTTGCTATTAATAACTAAAGGTATGACTAAATCCAGAAGACTGGTATTGGTCCTGTCTTTTACAAATCTTAACACCTAAGAAAAGCAGTAAAGGATTTTCACATCATAGGCACCAATTGCCACTTATGAGGATATAAACAGTTTGGTTATATGTTAAACAGAAAATCTCACAACAAAAAATATTAAATGTATTATTATCAAATGAGCATCGGCATGTGCTTTTATTAAAGCCGTTTGTTGTTCTTTCACACACATTAAATGAGGTTATACGAAAATATTCGTTGAAATCAGTTTATTATGTCGATATAATAGTTAAATACTTACGGTTAAATACCGTACTAACTACGGGGTACGTTAATTATTGATAAATCAATATGATTTATTAAAGTAGTGAAAGCTACTTATTTCATTACTCTATATTAATATTTTAAAATCTGATGTTTCAAGGAACGTTTTATCTTTTGCACAAGAATGAATTTTTAAAGTTGTAAAACAACGTTCGATATAATAATTTCTAATTCATTTAATGTTTGCAATTAAACACATTTGTGCTATGCCAACCACGGGTATCAAAACATGGTTTTTAGCGTTGTAAGTCCATAGACATACCGCTGTGCCACTGGGGAGCTTTTTAATTTAAAAATTCACAGTTTTTTCCAAAATTTTCTAATCTATCTTCTACCTATGAGCGTTAAGTAATAATTATGGGTATGTGTTCCGTCTCTTCCTTTTTTTATCTGGTGAGGTAATCTGGGCAGAAGTTTTATTGTGAACAAAAATATTGATAAATGAAGCATTCACTGTCCAGCAAGTTCTTTATGTGTATTAATATTAAAAAAGGAGAACGTACGAGCCATAGACAGTACACGTGCATTTTAGGTTATTTTATTTAGTAATAATCACGTAAAATGTCCATGATATTCCTGATGGAAAGTCATGAGCTGTATGATTCAATTTTCTAGTTACCGTTTTTTTTAACTAAATCAACATTCAAAGTTAGAAGATAATATATATATATATATATGTAATTATAAAACTGGAAATACTATACAAGTGTGTGAAACAAGGCTAACCATTCAGCAAGGTCAGCTTAACATAATAAACAGTATAATTGAGTCTAACAGCAGTTTAAAAAAACGAATTGGAAACATTTGAGGTCTATAATGTTTGGTATGTCACATTGTGTTTTGCCAGTTTATTTATTGAAACATGTGAGAGAAGACACATATTATCACAGTCAGATGCTCATAGAAGAAATACAATTTCCATAGCGCAAGTCAGGAGATTTATGAAATTCTTATGGAGGAACAATGAATTTCCTGCTCGTTTCCTTATATGCCATTATACAACACCAGCAAAACGTGGTTTAATTATATATGCGAAGATGTGTTTATTACACAAATATGAAAACAACGTACGCGGGAGTTCTATTACCTGAATCTAAAATTAGCACAATTGCTTATTACTACCAAGTGAAGTTCAATAATGTTTATTTAGTTTTCACTTATTTTACTTAGCCTGTAAACTCACTTACAGGTAACAGATTCATTTTATGAGAATCGAACTTTAATGAAGAATTATGGAACGACTGCAACAACATTTAATTCTTGAACGTTTCGGAACGTATATACATATACATATATATATATACATTCATCACTTACAGATAATAGTAAGTTACTAATAACTGCGTAGAAACATATGATGTGATGTGACAAAGCAACGGAAATTACCACAATAAAAAATACGATTACAACTGGCATTTACAACCTGTGATAACCTGTATATATATATATATACATTCATCACTAATAACTGCGTAGAAACATATGATGTGATGTGACAAAAGAACGGAAATTACCACAATAAAAAAATACGATTACGACTGGCATTTGCAGCCTGTGACAACCTGTATATATATATATATACATTCATCACTTACAGATAATAATAAGTTACTAATAACTGCGTAGAAACATATGATGTGATGTGACAAAAGAACGGAAATTACCACAATAAAAAATACGATTACGACTGGCATTTGCAGCCTGTAACAAATTTCATTCTTTAGACGTTTATGGCAATATTATGCAATTATTCTTGAAGATTAGATTGCCCAAGAGTGACCATAGAAGAGTGTGGCTCAATATATTTTGCTTGCATTTATTGAAAATAAATAAATAATGATTTTGAAATTTATTCAGGGATCCGAAACAACGATGCTTAACTACTGGTAACACATTAAAGAAGAAAAGAAATAAAAAGAAACATAAATATCATACAACTTTTGACAGCGTAGATTCAGACGTATCATAGTGTATAGCGAGTAAGGGCTATAAACTAAAGGATTCGTGATTCGTAGGCTGCTACCGTAAAAACGCGATTCGCACTTAGATCATGAATGCGCTATTACATTGACGGTTAAATTCGATCAGACAGAAGTAACCCATAACCTTCCTAATTGAAAAGTGAGAAAAATGACAGCAATCCAACAGTACAAATTGATCTGTTTTCGATAGAGTATGTAAAGCGCAAAATAATCACACACGTAGATTATAGATATGTGTTCAGTTCATCGATTTAAAATTTGTAAAAGAGATGTCATCGTTTTGGCACCTAACATTTCACTACATAATCAAGTCGTATCTCTATCTTAAAAAAATAACACGACCATATTTAGAAAGCTGTACGCATGGAACCTTGCCAGGAGTAAAACTGTAGTATGTGATGACACTCAATGAAGGGTATAACTCGACAGCTGTAATAAGTATCATGTCATTTTACACTGGTTAATGTGTAAAATTATATTTCTAAAGGTTGGACACATCATGTCCAAAAGCTTTTTCAAATAGATTTATGATAATCACTGAATGGTGTATTATGGAAAGCATGCAGTGCAGAGTGATGTGCTTTGGTCATGACAACTTTACGATAAAGAGCTGAGAACTAAGCTACTTTTAGTATGCACAATCGTCATGGCCAGACGTGGCGATACGGACTCTAATGGTAAGGTGAGGCTCTAAAGTCGTGTTAATACAACTTACCTAACCTCTGTATAACTGCCAATCGCTGGTGACTGAGTGAAAGAAAATTGAATACATTTTAGATTGTAATACCACTTGACTAATTCATTAAATATCAGTTTGAAAACACCAGCTCTTAACTATACTGTGCAAATATATTTATGATATATGTTATGTGGCAGTTGACAACCAGTCTGAAAAAGACAATTATCAGTACAAACAGAAGATACAGTTTCAGAAATTTATAGTAACATAGACAATCAACTACTGGAAGCGTGTAATGCATTTTGATAATTCAAGTTTTACCATTCACTGTTACTAAAAAAAAATATGGAACTGACTTTATTTATATTTTATGACACAGGAAGTACTGGTGTAGATAACGTAATGTGAAGCCTTTATAATAGTGGATAATACACTGCGCATGACTTAACGTTATTTCTAGATACGCTCTACTCACAATGTTGAATTTTCACCCTAATAGGCATAGTCCATTTCAAGACGAAATATTCTAAAATTGGTTTGAAGATTGTTGCATCATACAGTTGTTTCTTTTTATCGGTACAAATGACATTTATAAGTTATGTAATGACATTTGTGAGCGTAATACAGACTACCCTTCTGGACGAATGAACTACAGTTTGACAAAGCATCTTTAGCTATTTGTTTAAAAATCTATAATATGTTGGATACTAGGTATTAGCATTGCGAAAGTTGATATAATCCAATATTAGGAGAAAAGCATAATAAACTAGTACGTAATTAATGTATAGTGTTACAAGTGTAGGTCTCGCTAGTTCGAAAGTACTGGTTGATTGTTATCTGAATTAATTTAGTTTTAAAGTTACAGTTTCTAAAGTTGACAACATTTAATCAATCAATTAATTATATACCTAGTCAGGGTTGCAAAGATAACATGATATAACTTATTTCTTAAATACAGCTGTATCAAAGTTACAGAATGGGCTATCTGTGCCACGTTTGTTTTGTTTTTGAAATTTCGCGCAAATCTACACGGTGGCTATCTGCATTAGATGTCCTTAATTTAGTAGCTTGTCATCACCTCCCATAGCCAATTTTTGGACTACTCTCTTACCGAAAAATAGTGGGATTGACCGTAAATTATAACGCACCCAAGGCTTAAAGCGGCGCACATGTGTGGTATGATGAGAACCCGCGACCTTCAGAATATGAATCAAGCGCTCTAACCACCTGACCACGCTGGGCCTTTTTAAATTGGCTCGCAAAATAATATTCAAGTGATTATATTTGTTTTCAATATTTTTCATTAATATTAGAACCAAAACTTACTGAAACTGAAAGTTAAATGTAGCAGAAATATAATCTAAATTGTTTACACTTGTCATTCACTTCTAATAGTGAATTATTGAAAATATTGTTTACTGAAAATAATAATTCTCTAAAATTATACATGTATTGTAAGGGAACTTGTATGGAAAAAGAAAACATATTTTTATCACTTTCTTGGTTTTCTATAGAATTTCTCTTATTTTTCCTACTGTGTTCGGTAATTAGAAAATAACAGCGGGGGCTCGTCTCCTAGGTTTTAAAATCTCCACTTCCAGGAAATTCTAATGTCTTTTACATTGAAATATTTCTACAACACCTTTTTATTGGTTTTCATAAAGGAAAATCAGTACGTGTTATGTTGAAACGGACATAATCATGACATTGAATTTGAGAAAGGAAATGATAGAAAGTTCTTTTTCACGCTTCGCTTAAAAAAAATGCGTTAGAACAGCATGATGTCAACGTCATAAAAGATTAAATTTGATAGGGAAACATTCGCAGAGAAGCTCCGAATACGAGGTTGCGTCTTTCTGGTTTTACACAAGTTTTATGTTTAGAAAATACAATTTAATATCACTTAGTCTCTGATTGCTATATCTGTCTCTCTATCCATAGCTCTCTTATAGTCAGCCTATCTCTAATTCACGCATCAAAAGTAATTGAGATGGTTGAACATCAGTAAAATAAACAATCCTTTAAAATGGATTTCAAAACTATGAAATAAGGAAACAATTATGGTAACCTATTTATATTTTATTTTATAGTAAATCCATAAATAATAGAATGGTGGCTTACATAACGTCAATATCAAGTAAGATTAGTGTGTTTTTAAAGTATTGATAATAACACACTAACGGCTGTATATGTATGTAAAAGGTTCTTCCTTATTCATATTCCTTATTACAGTAATAATGGCGTACGCATGAGAGTGGTCTTTGGAGCATATTAAAAATATTCATGATAACTTAATAACTGTTGCGCACACTAAAATGATCGTTGGAGCATGTCTAATGTTGCTTTGATACCTTACTAACAGCTGTACTCAAGGGAATAATCAACCGACCGTATTCTAAGTGCTCATGTTGACTCAGTGTCATTTACGGTCGGGAAAGGTCGTATCGAAATCAAACTCCTCATAATAATTTAATATCCGATTCATCTTTTCGAAATAACACGAAACCCTAATGATAAGTTAATATGTTATAGTGGAAATGACCTCTGTTATACATACATATATATATACGAACTTCTGATAGAATGCAGTAAATTCCTAATATATAGGAATTATCTTTCGAACCAATATCATACTTTGGTACATTGTTGAAAATTAATTTTATTTGGATGTGCGATTCTATGTCTACCGGAAATTACTCTTTTAACAATTGTTTTATAGTTTTCGAAGCGCTTTGATTACGAATATTTGTGTATATGGATGAGGTGTTTTTAGTTTATACTGAAAAGGTACGAATTATCGAGACAAAAATTGAAAACATGATCCTAAGTTCAAGTTTAAATAACTAGTTTTGAATTATTGTAGAGTATTAGAAGCTCATAATAATAATAATAAACTACTTCTATTTGAACATTCAGAAAAATTTAAAACTAGAATATCGCTTTGTAAGATAACAAAAATGAAATCAGGTTGGAATCGAACCCTAAATTATAATTGTTTTCATTTCTTCGATAAATCTTTATTCTCTGTTTGTAGTCCGTTAGCCATTAAATAGTGTATTGCTTGTGCATTACTGGAGGATTATTTCTTATTGAAAGACAATTCTTCCTGCATAACTCCTTGGTATCAGTTAATATCTTGATATTTCAATTAATAGAGTCGGAAACGTGTATTATCGCATTTAAAACCTGAATAACAATTTATGTATATTGTAATGCTTTGCTTTGAAAATAACAATATATGTTGGGATTCCCGACTCTCTCATACCTACACTTGAATGGAATTTGTTAAATATATGTTTTACGTATATACGTGCCGTTCCCTAATATCTAACCTAATACGAGTATGCTTTGTTTCACGACCTCGAGACGTGCCGGCAGATGGAAGGCACGAGGATGTCAGGAGCACAAACCCAAGGCCACTGTCACGTGGTAGACTAGTGCATACGATTAGTTGTTAAGCCTAATCCATCAATCACCAAGAAGCGGTAGATTTACGAGCAGAATTCGCATCCCTAGGGCTTACCTACAGAGATGTAAATGTTAACTGGAGTTTTGCCCGCCTGCTTGATTATACCTTCGTAACTTCGTGTTTGTTTTAGGAATCGAAAATGAGCTTCATTCCATTACACAATCACAGTGTATACATATATCTTTATTTTGAGACACGAAAACTTAACGTAACGTGATCAAGAACAAAGAGGAATGAAGTGAAAAGGCTGACTCTTTTGTTGTATTCTAAATATTAGCAGATTTCTACAATAGGCATGTGCAACAATGATGCATCTGCACATTATTTATGTACATAGGCAGTTATTTCATTTTTCAAACTTTTAACCCCCATCTATTATATGTATTGGAAATTCAACTCTTATCTTTATAATTAACCTTCACCTTATTTACCCCTTTTCGCCCTTCGAAGATATATCTAAAAAATTATACCAAGTGTGTATATTTCCAGTGTACTCTAGGTACGTCCAAGAAAGAAGACTTCGAACCACTGAATTATTAAAAATGCAAGTGCAAGTAAAAAGCACGTAAAATCTGTTGCAAAAACAAAGGTTCAAAAATATGTTTAAAAATTATAGTAAGAAAAAAAAACACAAAACAACTAGATGATTAACAAAAAAGTAAAAACAAAACGGAAATACTGTGGCAAAAATAAAGGTAGCTTGATAGAAAACAGGTTCATATACCAATGTCAGAATCCGATTTCTCTTAAAACTAAACCTAAAGAAAGAGTGTAAGTATTGTTATTTGTGTATTGTTAACAACTTTTATTTGTTTATTATTTTTAGCTTGAATTAATTATCATTGACAAAAAATGACGAATCAGCAAGCTAGTCGTTTTGTACCAGGAACAACCACGACGTTAACAGTATAAGTGTCATAGACTACTAGTTTATGTGGATATATTTAAAATATTAAACATTGTAATCAGAAACAATTATTTTTGGTGAAGTTTATTTTCATTCAAGCTTTGTAAATTCACAAATAAATCAATCTCGACATAACACAATTGTCTTTATTAGTCATTTTATAGATTAATATCTGTATTTATTCGTAAGTTGAAAACTACTGGTTGCGTCGAGCTCATATTGTGAAATAACAGTTGTATTGCGAGGTTCTTAACAAAAATATACCATATACAAATTGTCTGAAAGCGAATCGACACCTTGCTGACAACACCTCATGAAATCTTTATTTACTTTACAATGACTTGTGCTTTACTGACTCCTAACTGACTTGTTTTATCTTCACAGCATGGAAACGAGATACTATAAATTCTCAACACCAATGCGATTCTCCTCACACACTTTAATGTTATTCAAACTATTGTTAACAGCAACAGTCTGTGTTTCCTTACACTTTTATACAGCACTCAAATGTGCATAATAGACCTCATAACCAGTTACCTAACAATTGTTTCGTATAGAAATGGACTCAGTGACATTATTTAATTAATAACAGTGGTTGTGTCTTACTTATAGCTTTAATATGAAAAAACATCGATTAAACGTGTCGAGCAGTGTATTATAAAGTAACATTAGTTCTACTTATCTTCAGGGTCACTTTATGTCAGTGGAACATAAATTATAATTACATAGATGATTCTTTAGAATTGCTGAGTATTTACAATGGCGGAAGACTTTATTGCGTCACAAAATGTTTTCACAATTTTCTTCAGAATCATTATTTTGAAGCCCTGATATATGCAGGTGCGAATGTGTTTCATGGATGATGCAATACTGTCTAATTGTTACATCAGTAACTTTTTAGGCTGTCTGGGTGTTGTATCAGTTTTGTTATTTTTACTATAAATAGAGGTTCTTACTGAGAGTCAATTTAGAAACCTCTATGCTATAATGTGCATGTTTTGCTACTATGACCAAAATTTGTGAGATAAATATCAACGGAACAAAAAGCAGTCGATTCTTTAAGCAAAGAGGAAATTTCAACAAGGCAGACTGCTAGAAAAAATTAAATTCAACGAATCTACTTTGAGTTGCTAAGTGCACAGATACAGAGGGATTGGCTGTGTGGGGTGGTGGAAGAGAAACGGCTGGAAGAAAGCTTCCACAGCAGCTGAGAACCATGTCCTGAGACACCGTAGAGGACCGTTGACTGTCGTCCACAGACCTACAAAGAGTATAACAGGAACCATCAGAGATTAAGACGGTCAAAAAAGACGTTAAGGAAGATGAGGTCCAACAGAGACAAAGAATAATTTGGAGCAAGTGTGATCTCCTCAGACGATTAAAATTTAACCTGCACGAGTCTAATGAGAGAAGCACTTTGTACAACATCAGTTTGGAGAAGAGCTTTATCCAACATGTTTAAGTGCAACTGTGAAGCAGCTCTGGCCAAGGTTTAGAATGTTTACATTTTGTGAAAGGCACAACCACTGCCTACAAGTAAATCAAGATTATTGATTCCCGATTAAAGCCAATAATTCAGGATAACTCCAGTGGAACTAACCAGTGCACATTCCAAAATGACTCTGCTCGATACTACAGGGCTATGAAGATTGATAATATACATGTGCTCTGCAATAGACGTGAAATAAAGAGAAAATTTCACTCTTCACCTATTAAAAATACATCGGAGGTTTTATTTCATTGTCTCGGATGAAGGACTATTTTTGAAGGGAGAAGATAAAGACACCACACTGGCCAAGCAACAGTCCAGATCTTAATTTCATCTGAAACTGATATAAGTAATAGATAACGAAGTGTATGAGAAGAAACTGAAAAGCACCTTGATGTAGGAACCTCTTATCCAGTGTGGCATCGAAAAGTCACCACTGCCTAATTTCAGTTCCTCGTGCACTTTATGCCAGAGAGATGTCACGCAGTTATCAAATCCAGAGGTCGTACAATCAGATGTTAAAACAAGAAATACACTTTGTGGATACTTTCTATCAATTAAATTAGTGAAGTTATTTTTAGATCTAGGTTTTATTACTCACCAAGTATTTGTTGATCATTTGCTGTAATACGTTTCTCACGGTTGGTTTGTTAACAAAAATGCATAAATGTGTTTGGATAAACGACGTATGACCACACCACACAATGTCTATAACCATTTTACACTGGTTCTGATACTTCCA
>NC_134828.1:440213-469104 GCF_004210375.1 Tachypleus tridentatus
ATACTCGCCCTTTCAGCCATGGGGCATTAAATGTGACAGTATTCGCTATTCGTTGGTAAAGAGAGTAACCCAAGGTTGTAGGTGGAGTAGTAATGACTGGCTGTCTTCCCTCTAGTCTTACACTGCTAAATTAGAGACGACTAGCGCAGATAACCCTCTTGTAGCTCTGCGCGAAATTCAAAACAAACAAACACTTTCAGTACAAGGTTGTTGTTTCTGATTGGCTCGTGATGTAGTTTTATAGTTCGTAGTAGTTTTAAATCCTCCACTGTGCGATATTATTCAGAATATGAGAATCTTTGTTATATTTTGCTTCAGAAGAATAAACGCAATTTAGCGACCGAGAGTAAGTATATATATATATATACATATATATATATTATTCAACATTTAGTGACATTGACATTTCATTCGTATAACACTAACCTTCCTTGTGTTTCAGCATCTAGTGGCTTATAACACTAACAACCGGGTTTCGATAGCTGTGGTGAACACAGCACAAGTAGTTCATTGTGTAGCTTTGTGCTTAAAAACAAACAGACATATCACAGTAATTCCTACTAGTGGAAAACGTGACTATTACTCGTCCTGTGCTTTTTTATTTTTTGCTCTTGTTTATTTGCAAAATTAGAACGTTAATCTGAAACCAAGAGAAATTTAAAACGTAATGCAAATTGTAGCAATTATCAAGTAAAATACATTTGCAAGTGATCAATAGGCTTGATTATTTTGAAAGAAAAAAATGATCAATTTCACTGACCCACAGTATTGCGTACAATAATAGTACCCATAAAAATATGGCTGACATTAAGAGAATTTTGCACATATACAAAAAGAGCATGACAGTTTGTATTTTCTTTTACTTACATTTCCAAAAAACTTACTGAATTCACGCTATTAGAATAACCTATCTCGACCGAGTAAATAAACATGTTTTAATACTTGGATTGTTTGTTTGTTTTAGGAATTTCACGCAAAGCTACACGAGGGCTAACTCCGCTAACCGTCCCAAATTTAGCAGTGTAAGACTAGAGGGAAGACAACCAGTCATCACTACAACACTGCCAACTCTTGGGCTACTCTTTACTAACGAATAGTGGGATTAACCGTCACAATATAACGACTCCACGGCTGATTCGACGGAGATTCGAACCAGAGATCCTCGGAGTACGAGTCGAACGCCTTAATCCACATCATCATGCCAGGCTAGTCAACGTTCAAATGTAATCTTCACCTTTGCTGTTCACAAGGGATAATTAAACTAATAAAACATAGAAACAATAGCACAACGTAATACGGCATTATTACGTTTTGTCCCTTTGTTTATTTTTATTCGGAACGAAAACATTCCGTAAAAGAGAGTAAAATATCTGTCATAAATAAAATAATAGAAGGTCAATTGAAAGAAAAAAGATCTCTGAAGATTATTTTGTGAATTAATGATAAACATTTTAAAATTATTTTAATAAACAAGCCCCTCTAGCGGCACAGCGATACGTCTGTGGACTTACTTAAGCTAGGACCCAGGTTTTGATACCTATTGTTGGTAGAGCACCGACAGCCCATCGTACATCCTTTGTGTTTAACCTCAAGTAACAATATTAATAAACAATAATACATTGTATCATAAACATCACTATCTTAATACATTGTATCGCTAAGGTCAATACCATAATACATTGTATCGCTGAGGTCAATATCATAATAGATTGTATTGCTATTCCGTGAAGAAGTGCTGACGTATATCAATGCTAAAGAAATCCACAAATTTTCTAGAGTTAGAGGTATTAATTATTATTATCACACTACATTGTATATTAATTATTATTATCACACTACATTGTATATTAATTATTATTATCACACTACATTGTATATTATTATTATTATCAAACTACATTGTATATTAATTATTATTATCACACTACATTGTAACGGTGTCTAGGACCTGAATACGCACGGATATCCTTAAAGCTCACTACTTGTTTTATCAACACATCAGCTTCACTTGTATAAACCTATACAGTTTTAGCCGGTATGTCGAGCATAAACAGCAAATTTCTTACGAAATTACTTACCGAATATAAGAAGCGTGTAGTAACTAAGGGTATAAGAGTGTTAACATTTAAATTGAAGTAATCAAAATGTCGCTTTCAACGACACAAGCATTTATATATCATATCTAAGAATCTGTGCATAAAACCTGAAGTCATAACAAGTTATGGACTTAAAATTAAAACAGTATGTGGTAAAATTATTTTAACAAAAATAATTCTATATTGCCGTGACAAACTACATGCCTTCTGATGGCTTATCGATAAGTTTGAAAGCTTATTTGTTTGTTTGGTTTTGAAATTCGCACAAAGCTACTCGAGGGCTATCTGTGCTAGCCCTCCTTAATTTAGCAGTGTAAGACTAGAGAGAAGGCAGCTAGTCATCACCACCCACCGCCAGCTCTTGGGCTACTCTTTTACCAACGGATAGTGGGATTGACCGTCACATTATAACGCCCCCACGGCTGAAAGGGCGTGCATGTTTGGCGCGACGGGTATGCGAACCCGCGACCCTCAGATTACGAGTCGCACGCCTTAACACGCTTGGCCATGCTGGGCCGTTTTTGAGGGCTTAATACACCACACAGTTTAGAATACAAAGAGCCAATGTGAGTGATAAACAAAATCACAAACAAACAAATTATTTATTTAGCGACAGATATACTTAAATGACTTTTAGTTGAAGGTCTCGTTATCCAATAAAGTCTTCAATGAATTGACCGAGTTTGTTAGTACACTATATAATCAAATGCGTGGCAAGACCGGAAGTGGTCAGGAAAACAACCGTCATAATTATCAAGGAAAATGGCAATAAACGTGTCTAATGTGAAACTACATAAAAACAGAAATCGGTCTTAGTGTTACCCTAAAATTGACCTACCTATTGGATATCCTGACACCTACCAAGAAAGCTTCCCTAAAGTCGAATATCTCATTACCAAACAAGAAGAGAATTAACTTTTTGTGAGTAAAGTTTTTCCACCTTAAATCCTAGTAAAGTGACCAAATCATCAACGGTTTGAAAAATAATGAGTTAATCCAAACCCTTTCAGCAGACCAAGGAAAAGTTTCTAATTGTGATAGAAAACATGTAGGTTAAAAGAAATCATTAAAAGAGAAAAATAAGAAGTTTCATAACCCGAGCACTTTTCAGAAGATATTTCTTCATAAGGAACAAACTGTTAAAATATCATTGGCCTGATGAAGAAATTTTATCTTTTGATAATGCTCGGGTTAACGGGGGTTTCTCATTTTTGTCTTTAAAAGTGGATTTGTGGTTCTCGTGAAAAACAAAGAAAGTTATTTAGAAATAAAAAATCTTGTTACTTAGCAAGAAATGGATGAAAATTGGACAAAGTGCCCAACACAAACAACAGAAAAAATAACTATTAAGGTTTAAAAAGTCAGTTTTAGACCAAATTAATTTTCCCACAAGATCATTTCATGGATACACTTAAAGAACATACGACAATCCGAAGAGTCCATAAGAAGATATTCCTATACATCCTGTTGCCAGTTTCAACAACCCAATTTCTAAGCGCATAACTATGTTAACACGACTGTATTACCAGAAAGGTTTATTATGTAAACATATACACGGATTTTCTTTCGTGTTAAAATACTTTTATTTGAAAGCTTTCAGTCCTCTTACTGGATATTTCATTGTGAAACAACGTACTAGTTTCCGTTTTATTATCATCTGGAGAACAATTGAGAAACTTCGTAGTTCTTTAAAGAATTAAATTCAACGAACGTGAAGAATTTTTTGCCATTCTTGTTTACATCAGTTTCAGTTATAGTAGCCGTCGAGTCAGTTGCCGTCGAGTCAGTTAACATGATAATTGAAAATTACGTTACTCTAAAAGACCAAATATGGCTTTTTGAAATCTAACTGCTCTTCAACAATTCTTTAAATGCTACATAGTTCCAGCACAATAATAGATATTTCCGAAAAATACAGAATAATATTACCTATTATCCTGCTTCACGTGAGGTGATAGGATTAGTTACAAAACAAACGATAAACCTCTCAAGTGTTATCATATGTATCAGATAACAGGTTTGTGATTTTATCAGAATATACTAATGTATTATTTTTGAAACACTTAATGAATAGTAATTATCGTATTGGATAAAATATGGAACAAAAAGGAAAAAACAAACTTTCATGTTTAGATATAGTTGTTACGAAGAAATGAACATGTTCATCTGTTAGTACCTTTGAAAATGAAAAAAAATACTTGAATTTTATTGCACACTGCCATAAACGTCACAAAGTAGTAGTACTAAACAACTTGGTGAAAAACTATGTGAGTTATGCTCGAAGAAAGAATCTCAAATAGAAAAAGCAACAGTGTATCAACCACTCAAAACCTTACGTAATATACTGATACATAGTGAAGAATATTTCGAAAAATATGTCACGTATTACATGCATATATATCCTGTGTAATGAGTGACCCGGGTGATTTTTACAGAACAACAAAAATATATAAAATATGGTAGGTGAAATATCATCCTTTCTCAAAATGAATAACCTCATTGGCCAAGCAACAAAATTATTTAAACAGTAAACAAGAAATATATTGAATTATTCCCGAAATGGTGGAACATTTTGAAAGACACGCAGCATATAAATCAATCTATTACGCTATGTAATTATGCAACACAAATTTTGTTCCTGGATATTATGCGTTATTTCTTAATTGATTACGTTGTAAAAGTACATAAAATGGCCATTATTCCCTTCAAACTTTGCTTTTGTGACCTGGATAATGAAATTTAGAAATTAACTTATTTTCTATGCAAAAAACGGGCAAATTTGCACATTTTCATTTACATAAGGTCTGAATAAAACAACATATGGATCAAGTAGTGCGCTGCGGTGTCCCTGCTTTCCTAAAGGCAAAGGTAACAGGGAAACTTGGTAAAACCTCCTTGGAGATCCATGAGGAATGCCACCATTTTGAAGTCTCCAATAACTTCCCAGCCAAACTCGTCATACTTAAAGCCTTCTAGCAAGGCCATGACGCTGTTGTATTCCTCTTTGAAGTGTACCGAATGAACCAGAGGAAGAGACGGATACTTATTTCCGTTATGGAGCAGCACAGCTTTGAGGCTTCTTGAGGAGTTATGAATGAAGAGGCGCCATTCGTCCGGGTTACAGCAATTCCAATTGCCTCGCACAGACCGTATACATTGTGGCAGAAGCAGAGACTATCTTGACGAGTAAAAAAGCTTGAAAAATGTCGGTGACGCTTCCTCTGACTAGCGACTTGCACATTTTCATCTAACAAATCCCACTCCTTGAGCCTAGATGTCAAAAACTCGGCATTTGACTTTGTTAGAACAAGATCTCTGATCAAGTCATTGAGGTCTTTTTGTAGTAGTATGGGGTTCTCTTACCAGCTGCACCTTTGAAATTGTAACCTGGATCTTCCATGTCTACCTCTTCTTCTTATTTACTGCTCTCTTTT
Organism: Tachypleus tridentatus; assembly: GCF_004210375.1. Lineage (NCBI taxonomy): Eukaryota > Metazoa > Arthropoda > Merostomata > Xiphosura > Limulidae > Tachypleus > Tachypleus tridentatus. Next base: position 445,744 of record NC_134828.1, read on the forward strand.
TAAGATGACTGCTTTCTCTCTGGCGGAGTGGGTACAAGGAGCTCATGGAAGTGTGGCACTGGGGTGATGGATGATGGAATGTAGCGTGATACGTGGTAGCAGATGCATTTTTTGCCAGCCAGACGTTTGGAAGGGTCCACCATGCAGATGTAGTAATAGCTTGAGTGGTGAGTGGGTTCACTCCAAATTCTTGGAATAGCAAACTTCATGGCTCACTTTTCCCTTCTGTACCACCCTGCAAAAGAGCAAAATAAACTTGTTATTATGAAGAATAAATCTATTTCATCCACAATTAATGTGTAAGATGTTTATACAAAATATTTTATATGTGTTATTTCTTATACTATTGGAAATCAAAAAATTAAAAATATTTGAATTTTAAAAGGTATAAAATTTGTATAATATAAAATCTTACTATTCGAGCAAGCAAAAATTGTCTGTCTTACCTTCTAGAGTTTTTTGTAGTGCTCGTAGATAAAATAAGGTGCCCAGAGTTTGTCTTGATCGCCGACAGGCATGCCGAAATATGCCTTGTAGGCTTCACACATTTTTCCAGATGCTTTCACAGAGTACTTTTTCGATCTTTTTTTGATAAATTGTCAACATACTTAGCAGAATGAGTCTGGAGAATGCTTGCAGCTTCTTGAAGCCATCTCAGATAAAATTAAATGTGTCAATGTGTTTACTTAGGCAGCTAGAACTAAATTGAAGTGATGAGTGGTGATCCCCTGTATATAAATATATTACTATGGAAAGTTCCAGAAAATTATAAAAGGTTCTTTAAAATTATCGTAAGTTCTACAACATTCCAGAAAGTTCTTGAAAATTCTAGTAAGTTCTAAAACATTCTCTATACGCTACTCAGCTATTGGAAAATGAATAAATTTGAAAATTTCATTACCCAGGTCACAATAGCAAAGTTTGAAGAAAAAAATAGGCGTTTTCCTTTTATTTTAGGAATAAGCAATTTGGGAATAACACTTTCTGCCCAGGAACAAGAAAAAGTAAAAATTTTGTTACATAGTATTATGTTACCATATCAACAGAGTACCAGGTGGTCCTTAACCGAGATCTAAAGGAAGGCAAAAAAAAAATCTACTTTAAATCAAAAGAACATTATTAACATATTTGATTTTGTGTATTTTAATGTATACATTGCTTATAATACTATTAATACTCAGAGGACTGAGTACGTTACACTAAAATGAATTTGTCGCTTTCTGGGTAATCTCAACGCTCAAGTTGATTGATATGTTTATTGTTTGGGTTTGTTTGAAGTCTCGCGCAAAGCTATACGAGGGCTATCTGCGCTAGCCGTACTTAATTTAGCAGTGTAAGACTAGAAGGAAGGCAGCTAGTCATCACCACCCACCGCCAAATATTGGGCTACTGTTTTAGAAACATATAGTGGACTCGAATGATCGATATGTCTTCATTACCCGATAGAATTCAACAGAATGCATTTTCTCGCCTTGTAAATTCTAAATCCTCGATGTTAACCAGTCTTTATGAATTTATTATGTGAATACTGTAAGTCGGAAATGACTGTCAGATACCCTTTTCCAAAAGTGTCCAATTTTTGGTGGCAATAATAGTCAAAATGTAGTTGTGGTACTTTCAGTACACTGCAACTTTATGTATGCTGACGTTGTCTTCATAATTTTCAATAATCAAAACACTTTTAATATAATGTACACAATCGCGTATTTTGCAGACTAGAAGTTTTATCAATTTATTCGTAAAGATTGCTGTTCACTAAGTTAGATATGTCTTTTTGATTGTCCTTTTAAGATCATAGTGAAATAATTTTTACGATATGCGAGCAGAATGCAGACAATATCACAAGACCTTCGCCGTAATCCTTCACAGGTGGCACAATTCAACATCGGTCAAAGCATTCAAATATTTCAATACTGCTGTTTTGGTTTATATGTCGAAACTGAAATGAAAAGGCTATCATTCAGCCTGATACATTTTCGTGCAATAGTCAGTGTTTATCTGTCTTACACCAAGCGAAATGACACTTGAACATTCATAACTTTTCACAATCGCATTACTTATAAGGCATCACACATATTTCCGTGTGTTTCGTGTACTGCACAAATTTCGTAAATGATGTCTATTCTCATGTAGCCACATCATACTCAGTAAGGTCAATGTTATTTCACTACAAATATTACTTTCAGCTCCAAATAAAGAAACAATATAGTTTTCAGGTATTTATCTTTTTACTTATTTTATCATAAATTAAGATATTAGGCATGTTTCAGTAAAAATAACATTAACCTATTTCACTTGTCCTCTGTATTCGTATCATGCTCCTTGAGTTTTAGTTTGAATTGTGTGGACTAATTTGAAAAGAAGAAAAGGTTAAGGAAAACATTAAAAAAAGAATGTTCACTTTCACGAATTAACTTCAAAACGTTTTCGTGGTATGCTTTATAATATATTATAGCCCGTCCAGCCCAAGTGGCACAGCAGCATGTCTGTAAACTTACAATGCTAGAAACCAGGTGTCGATATCCATTGCGGGCAAAGCACAGAGAGTCCTTTGTGTAGCTTTGTGCTTAACTACAAATAAATAAAAGTAATACAATATTGTAACACTTGTCGTGCAATAGAAACAAGAAGTGTCAATGACAAAAAGTCTTACACAAAATAAATGTAACTTACCATGTTGATTTGTTCTATCATTTCGATTGATGGAAATATTTGTTATTCATATCCGAAAAAGTACACATAATGTCATACGCATTTGAAGTAATTAATTCTGATTTCGTGACGTTTAAATAAGATTAGTATCCTAGAAACAAAACTGCTGTACATACAGCTGGTTAAAACGTGTTCAAAACCTGTTCAAGAGAGGGTATTTCCTCATTTCTAGAATTCGAAAATAAATTACTTTTTCAAAGTACTTTATTTTTATTTTTCGTGTGACTACAGTCCAGAACATTAGTTCGCTCAAAATCTAAATATTACACATACTTAACAAGGTTAATGATGACAAATTGTATAACTTACCATCATTAGAACTTACTTGTCTTGATTGTGACAGCTCTACAACGATTAACAGAGATAAAACTCTTGACAGCCAGTTACTTGTCTTGATTGTGACAGCTCTACAACGATTAACAGAGATAAAACTCTTGACAGCCAGTTACTTGTCTTGATTGTGACAGCTCTCAAATGATTAACACACACAAACTCCTGACAGTCAGTTACTTATCTTGATTGTGACAGCTCTACAATTATTAACAGAGATAAAACTCCTGGTAATCAGTCTTGATTGTGCAGCTCTACAATAATTGACACAGATAAAACTCCTGACAACCAGTTATTTGATTTGATTGTAACAGCTCTACAATGATTAACACACGTAAACTCCAGGCAGTCAGTTACTTGTCTGGATTGTGCAGCTCTACAATAACTGACACAGATAAAACTCCAGGCACTCAGTTACTTGTTTTGATTGTGACAGCTCTACAATGATTAACACACATAAAATCCTGATAGTCCTTTACTTGTCATGATTATTAAAAATACACCATGAGTAACGCATATAAACTCCTATAAATAAATTAATTATCTTGTTTGTCACAGCACTAGCAAGATTAGCACACACAACCTCCTGGAAATCAGTTACTTCTCCTCGCTGTTACAACTGTAGTATATATAGGACACCTAAACACTTGACGATCAGTTATTTGTTTTGATTACTTGACTTTATAAGTTTCAGTAGTTTCAAATTTCAACATCCCAGAAATACAATTTTCTTTAAAATGACTCTATTGTTCTAAGAAACTTCAAAGTTGGATATTTTTTTTACAATTTACACCTGTAAAAGTATACATGTATTCATGTTGCTTTTATATGATCATGTAATTAAATATGCATCCATGGTTATATTTCATTTCATCTAATTATATGAATCATTTATTGCACAACTTTAAAAGCCTGAAAATTAAGACATTGCAGTTAAAACTGAGAACCATTGAAAGGCAGTGAACAAAATCAGTTTGGTCTCACATATATTGTAGCACTTCTTGATGTCCCTGTGTTAAATACAAAATTGTTAATCAATGTGATATGCACGTCAGATGCTTTGTTTGTTTTGAATTTAGAGAAGAAAACTACAATTGATAGAGGTAGCGTTATAATTAAGACTTCATTTCGTAGTGTCCAGTTAGTCGGTGTGTAAGAACAAAACAGAGTTAAAATATTATTACTTACTCTTCATTATATAAATTCGTAATAAATCAATTAAGAAAGATGACGCTTAATTTGTTATTTGTTTTACTGCGAAGTTTCATCAAAAGTATTATCATGAAAAATGGACCATATTTCACCAAACTGGGTGCAATATACCGTGGGATCTCTTGATGTTTCCGTGCCCAATAAAAACATTTGTTAATCAGTGTGTCAGATGCTTTGTTTATTTTGACCTTAGGGAATTTATGTAATCTCAGATCTGTGAACTAAGGCATAATATTATGGAAAAACTAGCGAGTCTAACTAAAACATGTATTCAAATTATATTATTTTAAATATCGATTAAAACTCAGATAAATAAACATAATCTTCTAAATTGTGTCGATTATCAATTATGTATCACAATAGACGTTAAAATCATTCTAAAGCTAACAACCATGAAGCTAACTAAAATCGTCTGAACGTTTTAGCTTTTACTGATAAGAAATAGGTAGATCAATCACACCCGTTTAGAATACTATTTTCTAAGACAGATCGAAACATATATATACGATTAACGAGTTTCTTCACGAAGTTTTGTTCCAGCATCTCATTACATTTCAACTCACAATGCAACTATGATTCATGCATGTGTGGTCTTGAAGGGTTCCTCTTTCTTATCAGACACTTTCAGGATTTGCAGTACGATTTCGGTGAAAGTGAAAAATCCTGCTGAGAACAACAACATATGAACTTAAATTACTGTTAAGGGAATGGAAATCATTATAAATAAGTGCAAATACATTATGGCCAAACGTATACCGGTTAGAGTAATAAAGAATAAAAGTTGAGAGATGCAGTTTGTTTTTGTGAACCTGGTAAACCTTTAAAAGAATTACTTGAAAATTGTCGAACATGTTTTACTTGCCAGATGGATACAGCCAAATCCTAGTTAACTGTCTTACTAAAGTTTGAAGCTATGGAGTTTTTGTCTTAACTAAAATATCGAATGTTTACTCATATCAGTCAAATATTCAAAGAAACACAATTTTTATCAGTATTATGATTTCACATTAATGTTTACTAATTTGTTTTTATACGTACTGATACTGCTCATAAGAAAACGATAGTGTAATATAATGGGCGAATTCAAAACTTGAATATCAACGGCTTATATTAAATGAGACAAACCTATGGCTTAATGGTGATTGTAAAGACTTATAAAGACACAATTTGGGTCTGATACCCGTGGTAATCAAAGTATAGATGGCCCATCGTGTAATTTTGACTTAACATTAAAACAAGCAAACAAATTAAGTGGCATTGATTTAATATGATTGAAGGTACTTAAAGTAGAATGTTATTCTGTGTAATTTTAAACCTTTCTCAAACTAAAAGCGAATTGATATTTATAGAAATTGCATCCTTTTGTTTTTATTGTTTCTTTATTTTAATATTTTGATACATTTATACACTGTTTAAAACATTTGTAAAAAAAAAAAACAAGATTATTCTGGAACAAAATTAGCCAATGCATAAAAATAATATATTTATTTGTGTTTTATGAAAATTTTATTAACGCCTTGTAATAGGTACTAAACGAAAATTCTTGGATAAACCTTTATTAATGAATTTTATAAAACCTTCATTCGATTATTTTTTCCACTTTGCTTTGTCTCAGCGATAAACTTCAATATAGAAATGTTTAATTCAATAAGCATTCTGAAACTTCATTCGTTCTTGTTTGATCCTTAAAGTTTAGTCACATGTTTATTTACAATTAAAATTATGATACAAATATTTGTAATAATTAATATACAAATACGTGTATTATTTTCTTCTTGTTATAGCTAAAGTTATCTCTAAGAATATCAATTAATAAACCAAGTGAGATCTAATGATTAGTATCCCTGGTTATGAATACATAACCCGTTGCTGCATAATCGCGTTTTACCTATAGGAGCTTTAAGTTCATTATAATATTTATTGTTAAATCCAATTATTTGCTACAAATTAGTGATATGTGCTTTTGATCACCTGCTTTTCCTCAGCTCAAAATGACGGATGTAGTTTGCGCATATAACCCTTAAATAGCCTTGTTCTGTTTGATTTGAATTTCGCACAAAGCTACTCGAGGGCTATTTGCCATCCCTAATTTAGCAGTGTAGGACTAGAGGGAAGGCAGCGAGTCATCACCACATTACAGATCTTTGTTCATGTATTGAATAACATGTAACATTATTACTAGGGTGATACTTTTAAACCATTTGTAACTTGCTGTTTCGTGTTATACACACTCTTATATTATACAGTATGTTATACTATACAATATTAAAATTAAAAACTGACATAAATTAAAGAAACATAGTATAATGTCACCATAGCTCCGTTCATAGTTTTAGTAGGGTAAGAGGTGTAAAGTTAGGTGTGGGGAGAGGTGACAGGATCCATTGGGTAGAAAATAGGTGTAACGTTAGGTGCGGAGAGATCTGGCAGGATCCACTGGGTAAGAAAAGAGAAGTAAAATTAGGTGTGGGGAGAGCTGACAGGATCCATCGGGTACGAAAAGAGAAGTAAAGTTAAGTGTGGAGAGAGCTGACAGGATCCATCGGGTAAGAAGAGAGAAGTAAAGTTAGGTGTGGGGAGAGCTGACAGGATTCATTGGGTAAGAAAAGAGAAGTAAAATTAGGTGTGGGGAGAGCTGACAGGATCCATCGGGTAAAAAAAGAGAAGTAAAGTAAGGTGTGGGAAGAGCTGACAGGATCCATCGTGTAAGAAGAGAGAAGTAAAGTTAGGTGTGGGAAGAGCTGACAGGATCCATTGGGTAAGAAAAGAGAAGTAAAGTTAGGTTTAGGGAGAGCTCACAGGATCTATTGGGTAGCAGACGAGGTGTAAAGTTAGGTGTGGGGAAAGCTGAAAGGATCCATTGATGGTAACTATCCAGATTAAAGCTCTCCTTTTTCTATTGGTGAAGAGGAACATTTTTTGATAAAGAAGTACAGACTGTTTTGGTGTCTTTTGCTTCTTACTAAGTTGATGTCATTCGTAACAGCCCTCTTGACGACACTGCTTAGCTCTAAATTTGGATCTTGTTATGAGAGCATTTACAATGTGTTATACGTTTGATTTAAAGCCTCAGAGAGAACTTTGATTGTTGAGCTTCTTTCAGGAGTAACTTCTGAAACTGTCGTCGTCGTCTAATGAAATTCGATATTCATCGAGCTCCTTAAGGTAAGGCCCGGCATGGCCAAGCGCGTTAAGGCGTGCGACTCGTAATCTGAGGATCGCGGGTTCGAATCTCGGTGGCACAAACATGCTCGCTCTTTCAGTCGTGGGGGCGTTATAGAGTGACGGTCAGTCCCACTATTCGTTGGTAAAAGAGTAGCCCAAGAGTTGGCGGTGGGTGGTGTTGACTAGCTGCCTTCCCTCTAGTCTTACACTGCTAAATTAGGGACGGTTAGCGCAGATAGCCCTCGAGTAGCTTTGTGCGAAATTTAAAAAAAACAACAACAAATTCTTAGGGTATTCTACATTCAGCCTACTTCCATGAGAAATCAACAAGTTCTGTTCTTTCAGCACATCGACTTCAGTAAATCTAGCGTTGTTTGCCAGCTTGACGATTTCGTTGGTGACTGCCTGGACATTGTCTTCGAAGCCTTCAGGCCACATCCTTCTTCGTATGTCAATTAATTAAATTCTTGGAGAAAACTTTAGCTCAGACTGTCCCACTATTTTTACTAACTTTTACGGTGCTGAAGAATCCATATAATATTATTATATGATTTGTATGTATAATGTACTGTTGATCAACAAATTTTTAGTTTACTTTTAACTTTCTGTGTAAAATAGTGGTAAAAAATCCAAAGTTCGTTATACCGAAACTTCGTTTATCAAATACATGCATACAGAGGTATTATTATTACGATTATGCTAGGTATTGAGTTCATTCATTCCTCAAAATATACTCATGTACATAGAAGTTTTAAAAGTGCTTATAACTGACCGATGGTATTTCAAAAAAGGACAACCAAAATGTTTAACTAAATGTTAAAATAAAACAACTTAAACAACTCTCAGTAATGGCACATGCATCATTTGACCGTATTTCCCATTAGAATTAAACAAAAGCTCAAAAGAAAAACCTTTTTACCCGAAAGAAGAAACACAATAACTTTTACAGAGTCGCAATATAATTTTAAACGTTGTAACCATTTGTTGTCGTTTTAAATACAACCCTTCGTTGCTTTATATCACAATCATAAATCGCTTTTATAATTTTAATTTGAAATAGACAACAAAAACAGCTAGTTTGGATATTTTTAAAGAATCAGATTCATCAAAACTACACTCTTAAATAAAACTATTATATTCTCATGCGAATGATTAGTTGATCAGTTCATTCTTTTCATCTTCAGAATACGCTAACTTCATTTAGTAACTTCTGTAGATAGAGAGCCTTTCTTCTGTTGAGATGGTGCGAAAAGGACAAGATGCCTCTTCGGCGAGGTTATTTTCAACATTTATAAAACAAATACAACTATCATCATGTATTACAGTGAAAAAGCTAACAGAAAAACATCGAAGTTTCAACATCCAATTTGAAGAATCTAACCAATTATTTTTTCTGTATGTTTACATGGTGATCTAAATCCAACAAATAAAAACAGATGATTTTGTAAAATAAAACCTACAACGGTATAATTACTATTCTAAGTGAAATATGCATTTAATTTATCGTTATATTTCGAATATACCAGACGTTATTTTATTAGAACTGGAAAACAATGAAATGCTCCCTAGTGAAACAGAGGTATGTCTACCGACTCACATCGCTAGAAATAGAATATCTATACTCGTGGTGGGCAGAGCACAGATAGCTCATTGTGGAACTATGTGATTAATTCAAACAAAACAATGATATTTATTTTGAAAGACTCAGAAAATGATATCAGAAATTTCTATGAAAAGTTATATTCCTTTAAAAATATTGTTTGTTTGTTTTGAATTTACCAGTGTAAGACAGAGGAAAGGCAGCTAGTCATCATTACCAACTTTGGGATACTCTTTTACCAAGAAATAGTGGAATTGACTATAACATTATAACACCCTCACGGCTTAAAATATAATACTTTAATGCCTGGAATAAGTAAATGACTTTTTGTGATAGATGTTTTTTCGAAACTTATAAATCGGATGTAGTGTTTCATTTTCAATTATCTATTGAATGTTGATTAATTTTGAACGTTTTATGTACACATATTGAAAATCAGATGGTTAGGGTACTCGATTCGCAATCTAAGGGTCACGGATTTGAATCTCTGTCACACGAAACATGTTCGTCCTTTCAGCTACAGGAGTGTTATATTATGCGACGGTGAATGCCACTATTTGTTGGTAAAAGATTAGCTCAAGAGTTACTATACTAAATTAACGATGACTAGCGCATAACCCTCGTGTAGCTTTAAGGGAAATTCAAAACAAACGAAGATTCTTAACTGTTTGTGTAAATTAAAATTAATTACTAACGTAATTTTAACAATAATAAAGTGGTGTTGATTTAATACCAAAACGTCACGAAACGCTTCTTGGAATTAAAGATTTGCAAACAACTTGTTTGACTTAATTTCATAAAGAATTATATTTTATATTGTTCTACTATCACTCATAGACAATATTTAGTAAAGCAGCGCAAGTTATATATACTGACTCGTTGTTGTTTAAACTTTCAGTGTTAATTCATTTCAATGATAAAATAGCAAGAAGAATGTCCACAAAATTGAAATTTATACTAATTATAATGCTCAAGTTCTGTTAATACTGGGCGGTAATTTCAACCATTAGTTTCATACGTGAAGAATGTTTAGCCCTTGTAGTCAGGTACAACAAGTATCAAAACAAATTACATAAAAAACACTTCTGTTTCTAAGAATGTCTTTGTTATACTTTTCAGACTGGCTTTGCCAGAAAAGTACATAAAATAACTTCCTCTTTATAAAACTCATACATCATACGTTCTTATATGATATCAGTAAAAGTAAATTACGACGACTTTGTTCAAACATAAAATTGATAAACGTGTATTGCGAGTTCTAGACTTAGTGACAAATCATATTTAGCGCTATAGTATTTTTCATTTCCAGGATATATACTTTAATATATCGAATATGTAACCGTTTATATATATATATATATAATTCTGAAGTGTTATAAATTCCACAAGTTAAACTGGCCGTGGAATAAGTAACCATAGATGGATAAAATATTCATTTTTTAGGTGTAGTTTGACTTGAAAAATATTTTAAATTTCACCTGAATTCTGAAATGAGAGGGAAATTGATGTAGGCGTTGCCTTTTAACTTTATTACAAATGTATGTAAAATGTTAACCACACAATTTAACACCCAAATTACTACAATCCTTTCCTCACCTTCATCTAGGAAAGAACTTAGTAGAAAGTTTGAAATATTTTTCACTTAAAAATGAGCCCTGCAAGGTCACGTGATTAGATCTCTCGACTCGCAGTCTGAGAGTTCATCTGATCAGATATGATCACCATTACATTCATGGAACGGTTATAATGTTATCATCAATCGCTATAGTTCGGTGGGTGGTAGTGACTAGCTGCCTTCATTCTAGTCTTACACTGCTAAATTAGAGACAACTATCGCAAACAACCACGTGTCGCTTTGCGAGAAATTTAAAACGAACTAAAACTCTTATATTTGAGCCGTGCTGTAATAATTAATTATACTGTGTAACTTCACCTATTAGAAACATTGTAAGGTAATATCATAATGTGATATACGTTAGGTTAATTAAAACACATTGACTTTCTAAACTCACCAGTTTCGACAAAAAATAGGGGGAGAGCAATGAGGTATAATACATTTACACAAACCTCGTATTAATTTCTAAAATAATGCATTTCTAAATATATTCAATCCAAACATAGTATATTGTGATACGTATTATAGATTATCTCTGACGATTCTTGTCCCCCTTTAGTACAGCGGTAAGTCTACGGATTTAAAACGCTAAAATTAGGGGTTTGATTCCCCTCGATGAGCTCAGCAGATAGCCTGATGTGGCTTTGCTATAAGAAAAAAACACACACACACACACTGACAGTTCTCTGATTTATTATGTTATGTACGTTATTACGATTTGAAATAGCCTGTAATTTGAATTTCAATTTAGAAGTTGATGTATCAAATTTATGATATTTGTTAATAAGACTGATACACACAATTTGCTTTCTTAACTCAAATATATTTTAATATACAAACAACAATACAATTTATAATAACGGGTATTACAATCTCTTTCGTGTTTTTCTTAGTTTATGAAAGACTCATTTTGACAGGAGATATTTTATTATTTTATTTTTTTTAGTTTAACAAGCATAATATAATATATTAACGTACACAGTTTGAAAATAAAAGCATTGTTTAACGCCTCTAAAACTAAAATTAAACTATGAACACAAATTTTGTTCCTGGATAGTATGTGTCATTCCTTAATTGCTTATGCTGTAAAAGTACAGAAAATGGCCATTATTCCCCTCAAACTTTGCTTTTGTGACTTGGATAATGAACTTTAGAAATTAACCTATTTTCTGTGTAAAAAACGGGCAAATTTGCACATTTTCACTTACATAAGGTCTAAAGAAAACAAGATATGAATCAAGATTTACATGTATTTATACTAAAGTTATGCAAAAATAAACAAAAATATTTAGTAGTGAGTAGCTTTTCGAGATTTGCGACTGTAATGTAAATCACTTTCACGTATCAACGTATCAAATATAGTCTCCCATTATGTTTTCGTTTATGCCCGGCAGCGCCAAGCGTGTTAAGGCGTGCAACTCGTAATCTGAGGGTCGCGGGTTCACATCCCCGTCGCGCCAAACATGCTCGCCCTTTCAGCCGTGGGGGTGTTATAGTGTGACGATCAATTCGTTGGTAACAAGAATAGCCCAAGAGTTAACGGTGGGTGATGATGACTAGCTGCCTTCCCTCTAGTCTTACACTGCTGAATTAGAGACGACTAGCATAGAGAGTCTTCCCAAAGATTATCATATATTATTTTGTATATTTTTCCCTAAACATTGTTTCAAAGTTTCAGCCTGAGTCTGTTATTTTCCATAGAAATATAAAAATAATAGGTGCTGGAGGTAAATAAAATAAATTGTCTTGACTGGCCAACTAGTTAGTTATATAAGCTTTGACGGTTGTACCCTTCAGGCTATGATGAGCTATTGGAAGCTACCGAAGTGCAAATCAATAAATAAAAAACTTCTAGGAGAACCTTTAACGTTACGGTAGAAGAGCATCATCCCCATAAGCCAAGAAACAGGGTTCAAATATTACAAGTAATTTCTTCATCATACTAGAAAGGAAAAAAAAAAGTTATTTTTTACCTTTTCAAATTTTTTTTATATTAACGTTTAAGTACTATAGTAATTTAGGTTTCAAGAATTTAATTGCAGTAATGAAACCAAATAAATAATATGTGAAATTAAACCTTTACTATAAAACAACCATTAAAAGCAACGTAATTAAACTTCATATATCATGTACATTATAAGTCTATCTAACAACTTTGTTGAAATGCGCTTGTGTCTTGTTATAAAACTACCTAACGATTTATCTCAATAGTGCCGACCGCAGGTATCAGAGACATTATACTTAGTATTCTCAAATTATTGCTGAACCATTAGAAAAATACTACATGTTTTGGTTTTATCTTTCCACTATAAGCGTCTACCCTAGTTTATGTATTTACGTTTGTTCCTAGCCCCGCATGGCCGGGTTGTTAAAGCACTCTCCTTGTAATCTGAGGATGGCGGGTTTGAATCCCTGTCGCACCAAACATGCTCGTCCTTTCAGCCGTTGGGGCGTTATAATGTTACGGTCAATCCCATTATTCGTTGGTGAAAGAGTAGCCCAAGAGTTGGCGGTGGGTGGTGATGACTAGTTGTCTTCCTCTCTCGTCTCGCACTGTTAAATTAGGGACGGCTAGCGCCGGTAACCCTTGAGTAGTTTGCGCGAAATTCAAAACAATTGTTTATTCCTATGTTCGCAATCGTCAACTGATGTATTTTAATGAATGACTTCGTTCAATGAGTGTTATGTATAATTAAATAACAATGAGATAGTGTTGCATTTACAGGTGCCAGAAAAATGAGATAATTAGGACCTTTTAAAAAGTCATTTTAAAACTACTTTATAAATTAATTTCATAAATGTAAGTCCAAGCGTCACTTCAAATTTGAAAAACACTAATAAATAAGAATAAAAACACAAAAACAATGTTAGAAATTTTTCTTTGCCATTAAATTAAAATATCAAGATTTGAGAAAAGTTTGCTTAATCTTTTATCAACGCATGCGCAGAACTTTACTAACTTTCTATGGATTGTATTTAAAATATCTTATAATTCTTTGAACAGTCACTGTTATATATTCTAAAGTAGTGCAAGTACCCTTAAATATTTTTATAAAGCGTGTAATTTCCAGTAACTTCCATATAGCCCTGACATGGCCTAGTAATTAAGGCACTTTACTTGCAATTAAGACGCTCAGGTTTGAGCCCCGTCACCGTGATGTTCAATCCTAGTATTCTTTGACAAAGTTTTTGTTTTTTTTAATTTCGCACAAAACTACTCAAGGGATATCTCTGCTACCCGTCGCAAATTTAGCAGTGTAAGACTAGAGGGAAGGCAGCTGGTTATCACCACCCACCGCCAACTCTTGGGCTACTCTTTTACCAACGAATAGTGGTCATTGACCGTCACATTATAACGCCCCCACGGCTGAAAGGGCGAGCATGTTTGGCGTGACGGGGATGCGAACCCGCGACCCTCAGATTACGAGTCGCACGCCTTAACACGCTTGGCCATCTTTGACAAAGAGTACTCCAAGAGTAGGCAGTGAGTCATATTGAGATTTTAAATACATTTATTAAAGTATAAAGTTTAAATTAAACTTCAGAAGTTTAATTTTTAGTACTAAAACGTGCTCGTGGTATCATGAACGAATGATACCTTGCAATTGCGTGCATAGATTTCAAGAGTTTCTAAACATATTAAAAGGAATTGTTTGTTAAAGATTAGTTTCAAAATAAACCTTTTCCCAAAACAATTCTGTCACGTAACTTTAAAAAGAAATACAATTATTTATGAATAGAATATATCCACCAAATGATCATTAGTGATAGGAAAGCAATTGAGTTACACTGTGCTATTAATAATTGATCAATATATCAGATAGAATAGTTTACAAATATTCATTACTTATTTAATGTATAAACTTCAGAACACGTACGTTGATCAAATTGAAGCATTTTGATAAAGCGAAGAAAAATTTTAAATAAATTTGAAAGAATATTGTATGACTCTTTTTACTACAAGGCTGATGATATGTTTCTTTCCTCACGACATTGAATATAATTTTGTTTTTCAGATGTCTTTATGGAAACTTGTTTCTCACAAGGCTGATTATAATTTTGCTTCTCACGTGGTTCAATACATGTTTGTTTCAAGAGCGCTGAATGTAATTAATTTCTTTGGTTTGGTTAGTTTTGAATTTAGATTTATCCATCCATTTAGATATATTTTCAACAAACATAGGCTTCTATCTTTCATAATCTCTCCCTCCTTCAGTCTTTATTGTTACGATCAGACTTTCAATGTCTTCTTTCTTCATAATGTATACAAAAGATTCCAACTGTCGTTTTATCTGATTTCAGCCAGAAGTTTCCTCCGCAATCTGTTATTCACAAAATATCTTGGCCCGGCATGGCCAGGTGGGTAAGACACTCGACCCGTAATCCAATGGTTGCGAGATCGAATCTCGGTCGCACCAAACATGCTCGCCCTTTCAACCGTGGGGGCACTATAATGTGAAGGTCAGTCCCATTATTCGTTGATAAAAGAGTAGTCAAGAGTTGGCAGTAGGTGGTGATGACTAGCTGCCTTCCCTTTAGTCTTACACTACTAACTTAGGGACGGCTAGCGCAGATAGCCTTTGAGTAATTTTGCGCGAAATTCAAAACCAAAACAAAACCAATCAAAATACCTTCACGTGAGGTGTGACTTTTCCGTACCTTTATAATACGCTTTAAGAACCACAACTCAATGATTTGAGATTCATACTTGGCAATAATCTCCAACATTCTGACGTATGCCTGAGAATTGGTATAACATAGCAAGTAAAAACTCTTAATTTCCTTCCCATTGAACTATTTCTCAGTATATTTTAATATCCCTATTATCTCTCTGATTTTATGATTGACTGCCTAATGTTACCCATCTTCCCAGTGAATTGAATCTATTGATCTGTAATATCTGTTCCTTATCTACTTTGGCATTACTTAGAGAAATAATTTTCTTCTTTCTTTGTAATTAACATACACCCTGATACGTAAATCCTTCTTCTCGCTTTCAGCAACACCTTTATCTAAATTTTTTGTAGGTTCTTTTCTGAATCAACTATTAACACTGTGCTATCAGCATAACAGAAGTTGTTCAAATTCTGTCCACCAATGATCAACCATGTTAAATCCTCAATCTCCCAAGGGATTTTCTCACTGTACAAACTAAAAGAGTCAGGTGGAAAAACATACTATTACTTCATGCCACTCTTAATTTGAATGAAATACTTAATTCATTTTCTATAGAGTTTTTTTTTTAAATTCTTAAAACTTTTCCATCAATCTCTATTTCTTCCGGCATTTTTGTTAACTCCATATTTCACTCTAACAATCTTTTTAGTATGGTCAGTAAAATACAAAAATGTTCTTCATCTCTCCCAGAAAGCATTTATTGTACTCTGATCTTTAAAATTGCTTTGAACTTGAACAATTTCCGTTCTTATTTACTTCTAGCTCTCATCATCAAACCTTTTATAGAATCTTTATCACATGGCTCATTAAACTGATGGTCTGATGGTGCTCACATTCAGTGGTTCCAGGTCTTTTGAAGAATGCAATAAAAATCTGTTTACTGAGATCATTAAGTATTTCACCAGTTTCATAAATCTTATTGATATCAGTTGCTCTCCCGCTGGAACAGCGGGAAATCTTCGGATTTTAACGCTAAAATCAGAGATACGATTCCCCTCAGTGGACACAGCAGATAGCCCGATGTAGATTTGCTATAAGAAAAAACACACACACGATATTAGTTGTCAACTTCTATATACTGAATTCTTTCAAACATTTTATTTTTTACACCAAAATTTCATCTACTCATGCAGTTCTTTGGTTTTCATTCTGTTGATAACTGTTCATACTTCTGACTTTAAAATGTCCAGTCCGTCTATTTCCTTCTTTATAAATGGCCTTTGTTTACCATTACCGCAGAACAAATCTTTAATATAATATGTTCATCTTTGTAATACTTGTTCTCTTTCCATAATTACATCTCCGTCAATAGCACTAATAGTGCATCTTCCTTCGTTCTTCGCCAGTACAGCTGTATGTCTCAGGATTTACAACGCTAAAATCACCGGTTCGATTCCTCTCTTTTGGTTTTTTCTCATTCTACATTTTTCATTAAGCTATTTTTTCCGTCGCTTCATTATATTTTTATCGAATTATTTTGTACAGTTTCTTATACATTTCTGCAATACGGATTTTCATTTTCCTTATATCTTCCATGTGTTTAAGGACGTCAGTCTTTATCATTTTCTGCTGTTTTTTTTTTTGTTTTTTGTCTTACTTTTAATGGAATAATCTCCTTATGCAACCGTATATTATGGAGGGATACTACAGAGATATGTTCGCTTCCATAGTCAGCTTGTGGATAAGTTTACGATTGTTGTGCTGCATTCCTAAATATTCCTTCAATAATGATGTATACGAAGTGTGTTCAAAGAGTTGTAAGACTTCATTTTCATTCTAAAATCATAATGTACATGCATCAGTATTATATGCTTTCTCCTACAAAGTAATCTTCCCCATCTGATACACACTTGTTTAAAGGTTCCTGCCATTTTTGGAAGCAATGCTGGAAGTCTTCAACTGTTACGCGACTAAGTTCTGTTTTCACATTATTATGGATGGTTGGAATGTCATCAAAGCTCTTTCGTTTCAACTTAATTTTGATTTTTTGGAACAGAAAAGAATCACACAGGGCAATATTGGGATAATCCTGGGGGTGTGGTATCATAGGAATGTTGTTTTTTCTGCCAAAAATTCTTGGAGAGACACAGCAGTGAGTGAATGTGCGTTGTCATGGTAAAGAAACCAGTGACCATTGTCACACAGCTCGTGACGGTTTCTGCTAACTTTCTCCCTTAAGCGAATTAAGACCTATTTATAAAAGACCTGGTTAACTGTCTTTCACCTAAGCGACCGTTTCATCAGTGGATGATGTCGACGGTCGCCCAGAACATGGTCATCTTTGACCAATTCCCGACCATCTTGAAAAAGTTTTATCCACTAATAAACGACAGCCTTACTTAAGCAGTCATCACCATATACGCAAAAATGATATATGGTCTGTCAAAATGGCTTGTTCGTGGGGTAGATCACTATTTCTACTTTGTACACACCTCAGTGAAGTTCATTGCCTCTGTTCTGGCGCCTGTAACAGAAGTCTTAGAACATTTTGATCAGACATAGTATAATTAATTTGGGTTTTAACATTGTCTCCATAACTTTTATATGTACACCTCCTTCTTAGGTGACAATCAAACCATGTGTTCAAAAAATTCTGTTGCAATATGCGAATCAATCCATTTCTATTATCTTTCATTTTTCTCTCAAGTTCTTGCGGTAATACAAATAATTTTCGTATTTGTATCTTCCATTACTTCTTTAACTTTATAAGGCCTTCTTAGAAAAGACCAATATCCTCTTCCTAATTTTCAACTGGTGGTGTATAGACTTGATTCATTACATTATTGTAACGTTTAGCTTTTTTTTTCACAAACACCATTCTATCAGATATTACCCCAAAATCCATCTAAACGCTTTGAACTTTCTTCGTCCAAAACAAATCAATTCCGTTTTGTACATCTTATTGCCTGAATAATTGATCTTTGTACCTTCCAATAATTTCAGGATGTTTCCAACATGTTTCATACATACCTAGAGCATTAACTGTAATCTCTTCATCTCAATTCAAAACAAATCAAACCACTGTTTCCTTGACAGTTCACTGTCCTATTGATGGAAGTAGTTTAACGTCACACCCAGGACAAAGACATAATATCATCTATTGTAGATTAAAGAATACTTTTACGATCTGCCTACTAAGCAGCTTCAAAACATGTTCACTCTAGATCCAACTTTATATCATTTCGCTTCCGGAGCTATTGTCACAACGACATGATAATAATACCTGAATACACTTTATTTTGAGTTAAAATTTAGGATTATTTTGCGAAGCTACATTCATCAAATACGTAAAAGCAAGAATTTGTCACGTTGTTTGCTTTGTACTTGTTTAGCTGTGTTTGGAAAATATTATGTTACATTTACACGTAATAACAACTTATATGTGTATGGACAATCATGCTTTGGTTTTTGTATATTTTGTTCATTACAGGAATAAACTCGAAAGAATCTTTATTTATTTGCATTTTTATTACTTGCACCATACACTCAAGGACGATAAAATGTATACAAACTTCGTGATAAAGTATATTTAATTTGAACAACTTATGCGTTGAAGGCCACATCAAAGATTCAAGATCCAGATATAGTCGTCTCTAACTTCAAACTGCTACTCTAAAGGTAGGTATCATTTAATCCACAGCCAATCAAACTGTTTGTTTTGTTTGTGTTTTGAATTTTACTGAAACATACTTGAGGGTTATCTGGGCTAGCAGTCCCTAAGTTAGCAGTGTAAGACAAGAGGGAAGACAGCTAGTCATCACCACCCACCGTCAACTCTTGGGCTACTCTTTTACCAACAAATAATGGGACTGACCGTCATATTATAACGTCCCACAACTTAAGGGGAGCATGTTTGGCGCGACGTGGATTCGAACCTGCAATCCTCAGATTATGAGTCGAACGCCTTATCCCACGTGACCATGGCGAACCACGAATCAAACTAACTGATACTCCCTCTTCACCCTTTACTGATCTTATCCTTGACAGTATTTATTTGCTGCTATTGTATAGCACTTTTAAATATTCAAATTGATACACGAACAATTTACTCGTATAAGTAACACTTAGCAAAACTCATAAGTTAGAAATTATTGTTATATTGCTTCAATTATGAGATGTAAAAGTATTTTATAATAATTTGTTATTTTATATGATCTTTAGAGATCAAACATAAATTTGTTTTACACTAGTTTCCTAATTTATATATTAATAAATATTTTCAATCTCTTCTGAAATATTATTTTCGTTCAATCAATTAATTTTCTACCGTACTTTTCTTTTGGTCAGAGGTTATTATTATCTTTATTGTGAAAAATATTCTTTAAGCACCTCATTTTAAAGGATGATGCCTCCCAGTAGCACAGTTGCATGTCTGCGGATTTACAACGCTAGAAACCAGGTTTCGTTAACCGTTATGGGTAAAGTAGGAATGGTCATTGTAAGCTTAGTACTTAAGTTCAAACAAACACCAAAAGCAGATTTTCTATGACACTTTGATAATTTGTAACATTATTCTTGTACAAAAAATGTCTAAGTTCTTTAGAGTGATTACTATGTGTACAAGATGAGAAATAATGTAAGAAAAATTAACAACCTTAAATCAATGTTAGTTTTGTTTAATATTTTGAGAATTAATTAATTTCATCGTAGGCTCTACGTACAATTAAAAGAAAAGAGTCATGCATTCTACTTGGGTTATTTTCTTGGCTCATAACCTTCTATATACATAAAATACATCCGCAAGCCTTCATTTTAATTATGAAACGTGACTATAAAGCTCTTGGAGAAGAAAGATAGCTGGCTACTTTTGTAGAAATATTCCATGATGTCACAGTATTCCTGTTTCTGCTACTTTTAACGTACATCATGCTCACTCCCTCTTAGAAATAAAGAGAAAAATATAATGGCTTGGAAAGTATTTTTGACGTATTAAAGTATTTTATAATCATGCATACAAACACTTATAAACATAAATATTTAAACCGTGGAAGTTGAATGTGAAACCTAATGTTATAATGATCTGCAACCGTACATTTCATCAATAGCAAATCTTCAAAGTATTTAAAATTATTAAAGTAGTATGAATCATTATGAGCACTAATTATTATCACAAGGTAATAACAACGTCATAATCAAGCTGTGGGTCCAAATCAGTGGTAGAGTGGAGACTATAATTTGTACATAATACATTATGATTAATAATAACATTTTATAAATAACGGATTTTTGGTTACAAAATAAAAGTCAGTCATCTTGTAAAAACAAAAATTAAGAATATTTACGTGCTCTTGTTTGTTATAAATAATTATTTACGAGTTTATTTTAACGCTCGTCATAAGACTCTCCATACATGTTTACTTTGGTGCAAAAGAAGCTTTATTTTTATCTTCTTTGCAGCTACATTATTTGTTCGTAATTAAGCACAAAGTTTTGCAGTTTCTAGCGATGTGAGTTCACGTACTTTCCGCTTCGTCACTGGGAAAGAGCTTATACAGAAAAGTTTAAGGCAGGGTAAAGTGAGGATGTAATACTAACGTTCTTTCGCACCATTACCTAAGATTATGGATATGATGCATAGCGTTCCTGATCCTTGCCAAGGAAATTTAAATAATGATTTTAATTATTCATATGCTTTTGGCATCTGGTTTTGTTCTTTTACATGTTTTCACAGTTTCATAAACAAAATATTTAACTGTCAGTTATTAACGAATTTAATAATCTGTTCGGAAATTAAGGTAAATCGTACAATAACTTTTCAAATAAAATTATTAAATTTAAGAAACTTCTTCATTCAGAAAATCTCAAACTATTTTTTTATTGGGAATATTACGCAAATTTTCAGTTAAGTGTAATACAAATTAATTATCAAAAAAGTGTCGAAAAACCTGTATTATTATTAATTAACAAGGCACAAGAGAATAAGTTTGACTTATGCGGCTAAAGTGAAGACATTCGGTGAAATATATTTTCGTGTATACGGATCAATAAGTATTTTCAAAAATATCAAAAGGTTAAAAATAACCTGAAAACAAAGACATTAACATGAATAAAGAGCAAACTTAAATGCTTAATGTTAAATATATAGACTATATAATATATTAATTAGTAAATCTAGACATCAAATAATGATGTAATCGATTTTTTTATATATAAAAATACGATACCCATAACCCGAATGCTTTTGAAAGGTGGACGTTTCTCTTTTCATGGTCAAACAGCTAATTTTTGAGCCTTCATGTTTTTATAACATCGTGAATTATTCTTCATATAAATGTTTTATATAATTTCTGATGTGCCTGGAATGAAGTTCCTAATAAACAAAATAATCTGTTGGATATCTTGTCTTAGACGATAGTGCTAGCATATGTTGAAACATTTTTTGTAGAATCTAACTTCAATTAATTTCTTTTTACCCACGTTTTTATAGTTCACGACATTGGGTTAAATGTCAATAAATGTTCACCTTTTAAAGTATTCTCCATTGACACTCAATATGATACGTAATTGAGTAAAAGTTATTTCATTGAATTTTTTATGTGATATAAGATGGATCAAGATGTTTAATAAACGTTTAAATATATGTTAAACGATGGAATATAGAAATTGAAACAAAACTGTAGTCAAAATAAACTTATTGAAACTAATGTCAGTAGATATCACGATGAAGTTTTATTAGTTACCATTTATAAAAGTTTGTCAGATTAAACATACATGTATAACACATATGTGTATAAGTTTATACAATCTTAACATTTTTGGAAAAAAACTATCATATAAACAACGTATCAATTCAGTTGCTATCAGATACTTTAGATGATGGTTAAACAAATTATTTACCAAATTTTCAAATATTGCCTAGTTTTAAGACTGATGAAAAAGATGGACAAACACCGTAAAGCTACACTTACAACGGGTGACTAATGGTACTGGAAACAGAAAGGTAAATTGAATAAATAAAGTAAAATTTAACTTACTCCTATCATAGGTGACTAATATCATTTATAACAAAATGCATGTTTTAGACAAACCAAATGTCACTTTAGAATGGATATTAAAGAGTTTTAAAGGAAGATATTATAAGCAGTCTCAAGGTTCCTTAGTAATTTAAAACAATATTACAAATTTTAATAGGTAAATAGGATTACCACATACATTAAACAGGATGAATAACATATGGATGATATATTTACTAATTAACGTGTACTTTTAACTCTATAATTAAACAATACATACTTTCTATTAACAGTTCTTCATGGTTTCTCACTATTATTTATAAAATAAAATCATTTTATTCAGAAAAATGTTTGGCTAAAATTTTAATTTTTAATTATAGTATTAAGTGTTCATGTCACTTCTATGTTCCTTGTTTTTAACACATTTATCTTTGTCGTAATTAAACATCTAAATACTGTCTTTGACAAAATACAACAAGCAACAACATTATGCTTGCATGGGTAAACTGAATTTCTTTGTCAATTTAATTCTGTGTTTTATAATAAGTTATTATATATATATATGGTTATTTCAGTGATGTCGAGAAAACCCACTTGTAGAGAAATATATATGCAAAAACGGCTCGTTTGGTTTGAGAAAATATTTTACATATGACCGAAGAACGTTCGAAATTCGTTGTCATCTTCATGACCGAAGAATGTCAAAATTCATTTATCTCAAACAACAAACGAGCCGTTTTTGCATATATATATGGTTATTTGTTTTGCAAAATTAACTTATATATTCGATATACGATTATTTGCTCTTCTAGATACATGCATAGTATAGATGTTGCTCATATTATATTAAAACTGTTTTGGAACCCCACGTACGGTTGTTTAGATAATAAAACACATCAGAGTAGTCTCCATTGTAAAATGTTCCATCCTAAGGATGTCATGTCCAAAAGCATACCTGTCCACTGTGATGATCTTCATAAGCAGCCTAGCTTACAAAGACGAAAGTTTTCCAGTACCCTTTTAACAGTTTGATGACACAGCAACAGACAGATGGCTTTAGCAGATGAATACCCATTTCATTCTCCAGCTCCATGAGA